>NC_031786.1:8614971-8773913 GCF_001522545.3 Parus major | reverse complement strand
ACACACAGCCTGTCCCCAGGGATACACACAGCCTGTCCCCCCGTACTGCTCCTCACTGCAGCCGGTGACTGCAGCAGGATCGCCACCAAGGCGCGGTTCCTGGTAGATGAAGGCTGACGATTTTGCTACAACTTTCTTGTGTTTCCACTTACCAGGAAGCACTTGGGACTTGATATTATTTGTATTACTCTTCACCACTTAATGACCACTCGGGATAACTCCTTGTGTTGTTTAATGTCCCGGGTTATTCTGCTGTTGACTTCAGATACTTAACCCTTAGAAGCCTTCCAGGACGTGCGAGAAGGGCAGGGGGGTGTTTCAGCCTAAAGCCCAAACTACCCGGGCCAAGAGAAATGGGGAAAAAACCACGGATGAAGGTAGGAAGAAAATTATCCAGTTGTACACAGACTGCCCTCTGATATGCCAGGTGCCACGTAATTTTTTTCAAAGAAGCAGCAATGGGGTTGAGATTGATATTGTGCATCCACAGATAGGAGAGGGGTTAAAATATTTCCAGATCAGCGAGTTTCTTAGTCTCCTGTTGTTCTTTCAAGAGTCTGCCATGCAACTTTATTAAGGGCACTGTTCAGATTTTTCTAGGTGAGAGTTCATGAATGAGAATTAAACATTTCCACCCTGTTCACAGTTTGGTGTATTAGTACCTGTTAAAACACCTTGCAAAGTGCCCTGGTGCTCCCTGGCAGCATCCGATGGCTGAAGCAGGATATTCCAACTCTGAAAGCTTCCTGCTGCTGCACCGAGGATTAAATCCTTCGCAGCGTATCCCTTTCCATTTGTGGGTTTAGCTTTTCATGTCCTTTTTGTTTGGTAAATTACAGGTACTGTGTTCTGTTGATTATGAAGTATTAACATAATTACAGTAATTCTGCCCAATGATGCAATGCATGTAAACATGTAATTAGCACGGAGGGACAACACTGAGCAAAGTGATGACAACATGCAATAATACAAAATGTCTTTTTCTCCCAGTCATGTGCAATGATAGAGGCTTTAGAGCTCAGTGCCTTGGTTATTTCTTTAGAAGGAGGTTTTGTTAGAATGTTTTGCTTCCTTCCCTCACACTGGAAAGAAAAGCATACAGAGAAAACACCGTATTGCTTTATTCCTCAGAGTGTTTATATGTGCAACCCTCTGCATGCCCCCAACCTACTGTATCTGATTTCCTTTGCAATATTCGAACTCTCTGCCTTTGATAAAACAAACAAGTGCCCAGGCAGCTCACATTACACTCTGAAACTTTTGAAACTGCCTGAAAACTGTGAACTTTTAAGATAGGGAACAGAGTGTGCTATTTTGCAGTGCCTACTACCTCTGGCTTTTATTCCCCCCCTTTTAACTGAGAAAAAGCGGTGGCATTTAGTTCTTGGGACACAGAAAAGTAATGGCAACATGGGGACTTTGAAAGCCCCTCCTGTCCTCCACGCCTTCCTGATGCTGACACAGTTTTCATCCTCCCCAAGCTGCTGAGCCTTACAAGTGAGCAAAGCCCGGGCTGGTGGCTGCAGAGCCAAGGACTGTGGCTGCAGAGCCAAGGATCGTGGCTGCGGTGCAAAGCCCAGGTTAAACCTCCCCCAGTTCAAAAGTGAGGGGCAGCAGGAGATAGGGAACCTCTGCAGCGAAGGGGGCTGCTTGGTTCGCTCATTTGCATCTCAATCCCTACAATGCTCTTCCGGCTACTCACAGCTATTCCATAGTAGTGCTCTTGGCTGAGATCTGGGAACACGCTCAAAGGGTGAGGCAGCTTTTGGATGCACTGAGCTGTTTTCTGTTTGAGCTGTGAAAAGCAAACATCTTTTCAAGAGAGAACATTCTGAACAGTAATTTTTTTTTTTTTTTTTTTTTTCATTTACAATTCAGAAAGAGCAGAACTTCACTGAAATCCTGGGAGGAAAATATTGTATAATGTCAAATGGAAACATAAATCTTCTGCAGCAAAGGCTTCACACTTCTCTGAAAAGAGAAGCCACTGAGTAACTACTCTGACCTAATGTGGCAGGACTGGAGATACAGGTTCTGGGAGCAGCTCCCTACGCTCAAACACTTGAACCCCAATAAAGCTCCACTGCCTTCCTCAAGTAGCAAATCAAAAGATGAGACTCTACAGAGTCACTTCAGATACTTCCTTCTAAATTCACTTTAAATATTTGTGTGTCACGGCTAGCAACCCAGGCACAAACAGCAGTGATTTTAAAGGACTTTTAAGGATTTTAAAGAGCAGGCGGCTGCAGGAGGAGAACCTATTGAAGGAGAGATGACTCATTTTCCTCAGTACTCAAAAGTGCAGGTTTGAGGAAAGCAAAATCAAGTAGTGATTACAGATGGGCTCAAGCTCAGGTCTGGATTCAAATTTTCTTCAAAGCATGGCTGTGTTTACATTATTAGGGACAAACCCCCCTGCCAAGTTGGGACCCAGCCGGAAGGCACAGGAAGGGCGCTTTCAGATGCTGGATTTGGGGTTAAGCACATCTCAGCTGAACATTCAAAGCTGCTTTAAACAGTGTGGCAGAGCTAATCTGTTGAAAGGTCTCACTCAGCCTTGCTGTCCCCAAGGGAATATTACATGGGAGAACTGGGAACTCCTCGAGAGCTGCTCTGGTCACTGCCCAGCCATGTGCTGGTTTCACTACGTGTCCCTGTTTTGCAATTTCCAAGCAGCCCCCTCTCAGCTGATTTATTGTCACACTACTCAGTTTGCAGGAGGGGAATCAGGTCCTGTGGTTACAGAGCAGACCCAAGGGCTGGTGCCTGGTGTGCAGCCCCTCGCTGCCTGCCAGCAAGGGAAATCTGAAACTTTGAAGGAGGAGGGGGAAGGAGGAGAAGCAGGGTATTTTCTGGAAAGGCAAAGCCATAGCTAAATAGCATGCATGGCAAAGCAGGAGGGAAAGAGAGTGGTCTAAGAATTCAAACAAGCCACAGAAAGGACAATAGACAATGAATACAGGAGCAATAGGAAATAAATAGAATTTGTAAGGTAAATCCAGTGGACAGACAGGAGTGAGCAGAGTAACAAAACAGGGAGAGGTTCAGCAGCTGAATGGACAGTGGGAAACCTTTGTGTGTGGTGAGGGGGGACCGTGTCACTTGCTCTCATGAAATTAAAATCAGTAAAGAAAATACACTCATCCATAATTGCACCCTCCTGCTCATTCCTGCATACTTCTTTAGCACTAATATCCGAGCACAGTTCCTACTATGCCTAAACCACTACTCACATCTCACTTTCCTTGTTTTGTTTCGAAGGGAAAAGTTTTGGCCTTTGGAATGCAACTGAAAACAAGGGACATTTAAAGAAAAATAAGTAAATCTTTCCTAAAAGAAGCTGGTGCTAAGGCATGTCTGAAATCCAGCTGCAGAACAGCAGTATTTCTGATGAAACCGTGTTAATTTGAAGATTTTAAAGAGTGAGGCAGCATTAAAGAAGAGTTGGAGGAGGGGGTGGGGAGCAGAGCTGCCCCTCTGCCTTGGACACACACAGGCAGCTCTGACACAAACAGCTCCCACTGAACTGGCAGCTCCTGCTGCATGCACAATCCAGCTTCCGCCTCTGGATGTTTGCATTGGGATCCCAACCAGATCCCACCCAAATCAATAGATTTTTCCACAAGGCACGAAAGAGAGACTGAGGTACTTTATTGTCAGATACCTACTTAATTATTGTCAGGTACTTTGTTGTCAGATAAACAGAAAAACCTTGGGAATAGCAAAAAAAAAATATTTGGACAGGGAACTTATAAGATGCAACAGCAAAATAAATTATTAAAAAAAAAAAAAAAAGGCAGAGATGCCCAGACTTGTGGTGTGGCCAAACCAGTAGGTGTACCTAGAGTTACACCTATCAGCACTCTGCACAGCACTGAACCACTGCAGGCAGGGAGCTTCACCTCCCAAGAATACTTCAACGTTTGAGGCAAATCAGTAGGGTGGCCAATGTGTAACTTCTATTTTTTAATATAATAATACATTTCCCTTTCTCTTCAAGGTCTTTATTTTGATCTCCCAGGTATGAAGCAGGGTAAGACACGGGACTCACACCAGCCTTTGACAGGGAGGTCAGGTGTGCTGTCCTGCCCTGTCCCCCAGGGCAAAGCCCCTCTGCAAGGTGGGATAACTCAGCCCAGCCCAGCCCATCCCTGCTTTCCATGCTGGCTGCAGAGCAAGACTCCACTCCTGGCTACACTACTCCTCATTTAAATACCTCAGCCAGGTAAAATACCTCCACTGAGGAGCCTGAACAAGGCATATTTTTGGCCAAGAGGTCTAAGGTGGAGTAAAGATTAAACCTACGCTTTGTGATAGTGCTAAACCCACGGCTTTGCAGTATTAAGGAGCAGTCTCCCAAACCACACAGCTTGGTTTGGATCAAACCATGGGCCACAGCATCATGGCAGCAATGGTTTTGGTGCTTTTCTCTCACCATTGCCCAGCTCACAACACCTTGAACTGTTAAGCAACCCAGCCTGTGCAGACTGGAATTTGCATTTCACTCTTTGCACATCAAACTCAAAAACAATGAAGGGAATGATGTCTGGTCCCAAGCAGCCTATTGAGAGGATCAAAAAGGTAACACAAAGAACAAAAGATGGCTAAGAAGCAGCTCATTCTCACCCCACACAGCAAGGCTGTCTCAGGATTGGGGACCCAGGCAGAGGATTTAGTGGCAAAGCTCAGAGACTCCTCTGGGGTGCAGGCAGTAACTCCTGCTTGCATGCCTGAGTCTGGATAGAGCTGAAGTCAAAACCAAAAACATCTGAAGAGCCTCAGCATATTGTTATTTTGGGGATAGTCCTGTGCATTTCATCCACAAGAATTAGTGTTTTCTTTTCATTTCACAATAACCTAGGTATTTAAAATGTCTGCCAAGAAGTACTCAGAAAACAGCATTTAGTCTGAGGACCAGTTGTTTATTTCTACCACTTACTGAACATTAATTTCCTGTTTTAGAAAACATAATTTATACCACTGCTGAAGCTGATATTAATCGTGATACATATCTCTTGGCTGGCTTAATTTTTCATTTTCTTCAGCTCCTCCAGCCTGTCTCCACTCTGCAACCTGTAGGCTCAGCCTGTGCAAGCAGTTCTTCCAAAGTATTCAGCAATTTCCAGTACATGGAGGGAGAATGGGACAGCAGAGGACACAGGTCCAAATCCATTAGCAGTCACTTCTCTTAATAAAAACAAAGCTAAAAAGAAAATTTGTAACACTGATCTGAAAACAAGAATATGTTTTCCTTTCTGCATCTGAATTTGGACAAAACTGGTGCAAGTTACACTAAACAAATCCAGCCCCTGCCAGGATAAACAAACATTTGCAGTGTTGCTTGCTACATGCCTATCAAGAAATAGACACTGACATGCATTTTAATGCAACTCTCCTACAAATTGTGAAAAAATAATTGTGCACTGTGTATTCATTGCTAGGTTACCAGAAGGAGAGAGAATATTTTTGCAGACATGATGAAGTAACAAGGTAAATAATTCAACTTAATAATTTTCAAATTTCACACTTAATTTTCAACAGCCTGTCTTTACAGAGACAAGATCAACCTCATATCTGATGACAGGGATTTTTCTGATGACAGGGATGAGGCAGATTTGGTCCATGGAGTAGTTTTTGCAAGCCAAATTTCACCCCTAAATTCAATAACAGTTTTTGTAGGAAAAGGGCAGCAAGGTTTTTCCAGTTGTTATTAAAAGCACAAATATTTTTATTCCTTCTTAAATTCAATCACTCACTAAATGAGTGATGTCTTACCAAATATTGCAGCATTAACAGAGAAAAAAGGCAAAGAGCTCTGTGTAGATACCCTGTCTGTCTGTCTGTCTGTCTGCACAGTGATCCTGTCAGCAGCATTTGGAGAGGAACAGCACTAACTCTGGTTAAAGCAGATCAGGGATTGTGTAACTAATCCATAAATTCTGACATTATTACATATTTGCTTAAGGAAAAACAATGGATCTGACGATGAAATGAGATCTGTGCTGCTCCACAAAGCAGGGTCCTTTGTGCTGCTTTGTGGCAGTATTTGCAGGGCAGATGTATCTGCAGGGGATAAAGGACCCTGCTTCACCCCTCTCTTTTAGTACCAGAAGCAAGAAAACTCCTCAAAAGAAACCCAGAGCTCAAATGAGACTCTCTTAATTTTTGCAAACTCTGCTGAAAGAGATTCTAATTTATTTCCTTTTTCTTTGGTTCAAAGCATGTGTTGACTATCATGGCTTTATTAGGTCAGATTACACTCTCACTAAGGTGCCAACAAATCTGACCAGAAATGCTCTCCTGATTAAGTAGTGGACTGAGGAAAAGGAAAGTTAGGTTCTCTGTCAGAGTCCTCTCTCAGTTCCCTGCATGATCTTCTGAAAATGATTTCTCTATATTATGATGCTGAATTTATATTTGATGAGGAACTCTGAAAATTCATTGACACAAATTCATGGTACCCTGCCAATTTATTGTTGTGAGATCGATGACAAAAACAAAACATGAAAACCTAAAGGTGTGGTAAGAGGCCTTGCTGAAGCTAAAAAATCTTAATGTGAAAAGTCCCAAGGACAGTGACAAGCCATGAGATCTAAAATGGTCTAACAAAACTAACAGTAATGACTAGCAAATCAGGAAGTGCTTTTACTCAGAAATAGATTCTAATATTTTTAGAAGATGCCATGGTCATCCAAATTCCTTTTTTTAAATGCTTTTTTAAGAAGTCCTCGAAGCAGTACCTCAGTATCAAATCTGGATTCTGCTGTCTTGGTCATGTATTTGTCTATGTACCTTCTGCTTCCTCATGCGGAATTCTGACTGAAAATCCAATTGAAACTGTTCAAGAGTGAAATGACCAGTGGAAGACTTTGAAGGAAAGGGAATCCTCCCTACTGCTGAATCTTGTGCTCCCAAGAACTGGAAGAGGTCTCTTGTAACAAATCAGATTTTTTCATCCTCTCTCATGCTGACAGTTCTGGTTGGGCCTTATGTGGACCCAAATGCTGGAATGAACATGAAAATCTGACAGTCTGTACTTGTATCTGACAACTTGTATCACACCACCTGACATGTGACCCAAGCAGATTCCTGGAGATCTTATTCATATTTAGATCAGATTCTGGTTTTAAATTCTCATTCATTTAGACTGAAAAAATGAGATTATTTTCTTCCATACTGGATGACATAGCTCTTTCCCATTTATAGCCACATTAAAAAAATATATATTAAAAAAAAATAAATTGGCACTAACCCAAATGGTTGATGATCTATCTATCTCTAGTTCTGTTTCATTTCATGCCTCCCTCACTTCACAGCACTTCAACCTTTTTGAATTGCCCTCTGTGATATCCACTCCTCCTTGTTGACCATTGCTCACTCATTCATTGCTTGTTGGATCAGCTGGGCACTTGCACAATCAAGGCTTTGTTATGCTTTCAGACAGGCTGCAGGTCACAATATTGAAGCAGCACAAGGACTGTTTCCTCTCCTGGTATTCTTCTTCCCTGTTTTTTAGGAAGACACTATCCTAAACACATGAAAAAGAATAAAAAGTAATTATGGAAGTAAATACTACAACAGCTCTCATCTGACTTGCTACACAATATCTGTTTTCCCCTTTGTCATAAAAGAGTGAAATATTCAAAAGTCTGAAGAGTTTTTGTAATCTGGTCAACTGAGAAACAAGAATTTCCTTCTTCAAAAAGTGCAGCAGAGCTCAGGTTTATTTAATAAATCAGTGGATGATAGCTGGTGATACACAGTTAGTGGAGACACTCAAAGAGCTGCTCTCTCCACCAGTTAATTGGACCAAACAAAATGGAATGGACTTTTCTAACTAATAAGCACTGACAATAATGAACAGCAACTGCAGGGATGGTGGGAATATAAAGGAATGCACATACCAAGGCTCTGCAACAGGATGAAATGTCAAAGTTCAAGTTTACGTGCATAATAACCACAACGCTCACATGGGCTGTCAGCTGCATAAATAATCTGAGAACCCAAGAATGAGAACACTGACAAACACAACTTTCTACAGTTGGAGGTTTTAAAACAAAAGGAAACTTCCCATTTGCATATAGAGATATCCCAGGATTCAAATACCTTCAGGGTTTGCTTCTAGGCCAGTGCTCTCAGTGGAGCTGGACACTTGGCTATCCTCGAGCTCTGGCTTGACAGGCACAGCACTGGGCAGAGCACAAGCAGCAATGTTAGCAAAAAGGTATTTTTAGTTGTTTTCACTTGAAGTCAAAATGAGGATCTTGACTTCCCAGCTGGTGAAATTAAATTTCTTTCTCTTGTGGTAAAAAAAAAAAAAAACAAAAGTAGAACTTTACTTGGGAAGGGAAAGTTTAGATGGAAGTTAAGTATCTGGGTTTATTGTGGAAAGAATAAGAAGTAGATGAGTAAGGATTTTGTCACAGGGAAGGAGATGCCGAGTCTTTTGTCCGTGGTGGTTTATTGCAGGCTCTAATGGCATCAGGATGACATTACTGGGGAGCCTGTACACAATGAAATAATTTACTGTCATCTCTTATATCCTGCTAGCACAGCAATGCAGTCTCCATAGACCTGCTCCTAAAACAGTTTTGAAAGCCAAATTCTATCTGTAATGCCACAGATGTCATAACCTCACCCAAAAAAACCTCTAAACTTGACACAATTGTCAGTTTATTCACACAAAATTATTGTGACCTTTGAAAATATCAATGTACAGACAGATTTGCTGAAGTCCTTTACTTTCTCTCCCACTGCCACCAGTCCCTAACGCTGCACAAAGTTCCCCTGAAGCCAGGGAGAAGGAGCAGAGCTGAACAGCTCCAGGGTCCTGCTGGAGCCACTGCCCCTGCTCCCTTCCCCAGCTGGGCTCAGCACAGCCCCACCATGAGTCCCCCTGTGACAGATGATGGTTCCACACTGGGGCTGTGCCCCTGCCCTTCCCACTCCCCAGAGCTGTGGGCACTGCTGGATAAGATGCAAACAAACCATCACAGACCCCATTTGCTCCTGTCCTCAGAGAGCTGCACATCCTCAGGTCAGCGCCACCTTGCTCTGGCTGCCCAAAGGCTCTCCTGGCCTTGAGAAGAGTTACATTCAGCAAAGAAAGAATATAAAAATAGAGTAACAGTGTTTTGCTGAAAGGGAAGAGTTTCCTTTTTCTGCTCTCATCACATCTGGTCAATTTTCTGACTTTTCCACTCTTTTACAACACACAGCCAGCTGTGAGTGAGCTGCTCTCTCTACTGCCCTTTGTATTACCAGCACTATTATCAGCTTTAATGAAGATGTTAAATCTGTTTTACTGAAGATGCATGAACCTGAAAACTTTTAATTTCATAACCCAGGGTGAGTGTGATGAACTGGCATTTACAGGAAATGCAGAACTGTCTTGGCTTGAAAATTAAACAAAACTGAAATGGAATTAGTTACAATAAACTGTACTTTAAGATCCTCTTGTCAGAGTAGGTTAGCATTTTAAGGATGATATTAAAGATATAATAAGATGTAATAAAATATCTTTTATGGGGCAGTATAAAGATTTAAAGAACCTATTGAATTCTGTTTTCAATGAAGACATATTAAGTAAATGTTACTATTCTCTAGAGGTATACAATTCTTGTATCTTTTCTTCAGATGCCTTTGGCTAACTCATAATTCAAAATATTACTCATTTCTCTTCCTGTGTGTCACATAATGATGTGCATCCAATACATTGTCTGTGGATCTCTTATATTATACACATCCCAGTTCCTGTTATGTATACATTCCTTTGGAGGGATATGATTTATTTCTTTAAGCACTTTCCCATCTTAAAATGTCAGATGCTTCCTGTACTTATATACAAAGAAGTTTAAGCTCCCAAAGGTACTGAACTTCAACAGAATTCTGTCTGTGGATAATATGAACTTACCAGTGAATCTTTGGGAAATATAATTCAATATAATACAATTCCATCTACTTTCCTCAGCTCTTCAGAATAACTTGATTTTACAAGTGTTTAAGACTTTGGTCATCAAGAAGATCAGAGGCATGATTTTGAAAAACAAAGGATCTAAACTGAACACTCAAAAGGTTTACTCTTCTTCATGTAGAAGCATTGATTCTCAAGGGTTATCACAGGAAAATGGGAATTCAAGGCTACCCTTTATCTCTTTCCATTATCTGAATCTTGCTATCTTTTGTAAATAAGACCTTTTCCCTCCAAATAACTTACTTATAAAGCTTTTTTTTAGGTATGTATGGAAAATAGCTTTATTACTTTACTGAGTTTCAGATTGGTTTGTTAATAGCCAACCCAAACTCTATTAACTAAGGTGGTAAGACCATATCTGTGTGCCTATCACTGGATCTTCCAGGAGACTTCATAAGCTAAAAAGTAAAATTAGTTTCTTTTGCTGTATTTTAAAAATACTGCGTTATTTAGAATCATTCCTTTAGGAAAAGATTACTAAATTAAAGAGTCTAGCTTTGCATAATATTGCTCAAATATTAAAGCCCTTGGCAAAGAAAAACCTGTACTAATCTGCTGCAGTTCTTTGGAAGTACTGTGCCTCTCATTCGTCACTGTCTCATCTCCTGCAGTCTTAATGCCACAAAATTATATTAATATAAAGGTAAAATTTTATTAATATAAAGGTAAAATCATGTTAATATAAAGCCTGAGCTGGAGCAGCGAGGAGAATGGCTGAGCAGAACAGGGAAGCTGCACATCGCACTGCTGTGGCCCAGCAGTCTGAGGGGCTGGGATGACTGGTGGTCAAGGAGGGTTTATGTTTGGAGGTGTGGACTGGTACTGAAATGAATGGGATCTTTCTAGTTCACCCACAAAGGTACCCAAGTTCAGTACTCCAGCTAACAGAATATTTGTGGTATTTGCCACCTCATAAAAACAACCACCGGCTTCTTCAGGTTGACTCATTTGAAAAGAAGAAAGAAAAAACAAGCAACATCCTTTCTAAGGACAGCTAATGTTTCAGAGAAAGAAATGTACCACACAACACTTCTTCTCTAAGGAGCAGCAGCATTTTTCAGTGAGGTTACCCAAACTCAATATGTCTAAATTGTAAGAGCAATTAGGCCGGTAATTTCAGCTGAGCATTTGAAGTCTTGAGTACACAGGGAAATTGGCCCAAATAACTATTAGGTACTAGTCCCTGCTAGTAATAAATGCTCTGAAGGCCAAAGGAAGGCATTAGCAGCCCTTGTGCAACTCCCTTAACAGGGTGTACACATGTAACTAATTGGAAACCAGTAAACAATCCTGGTATTGAAGCGCAAAGCAGATAATCTCACTCACACTACTTCAGTCATTTTCTTCTCATGTGGCTGACTGGAATAAAACTGCTAAAATACTGTTTCCCTCATGCAGAAAAAGATCTAGGGGATATAATAGATCACAAGCTGATTAGGAGTTAACAGTGTCAAGGCATTGTGAAAAAGGCAAACACTGCACTAAGCTGTGCAAACAGGAGTATGGCTTGCAAGACATGGGAAGTAATCCTGCTCTGGTCCAGCCCCAGCAGGAGCACCAGGACTGGTGCTGGGGCCTATTCTCCAGCAGAGATCCAAAGTGCTCAGAGAGCATCCAGAGCAGAGCCAGGGGAATAAACAAAGGTCTAAAACATCACTGAACAAATCAGATGTCCCTAACCTAAACCAGAGCATGGGATGGGAGGGAAACTCAACAGCAATTCGCAAATTCATAAAATCATAAATCCATAAAAGGATTTTATGTGTGCAGGCTGGGGAAGGACTAAAGGATTTGTGATGGAATTTGCAAGCCTCCTAAGGCAAAGAAAGGGTTAACATAGGCATTAGCAAGAAAGCAGCTGAGAAGGCACACAGCTGCAGGGGATAAAGCCACTGGGAGAGGGCTATCAGGGGACCCCTGGAGGAGGGGGCTCAGCAGCCTCTTAGGGTGGAGATACAGGCTGAAGGGATGGGGGCCTGCATCCTTTCAAAGAGATTCTAGTCTTATCATTGGGCATGTTATTGGCCTTCTTCGTATTTAGTCAGGGGTTTTGATTATAAATCTTTTTTTAGGCCTGCAAAAAAGCTATTAGGGTGGTAAGGGTCTTGTTGTTTTTTCTTTTTAATAGCCCAGCAAAACGTTTCACATCTGGTCTAAAATGCAGACAAAGTGCCAAATTTACTAAGGTAGGAGCAAAGTAGGATAATTCTTGCCTAAGGTAAAAAATCAAGATGCTGTTACTAACAGAGGATTCAAAGTGAGGAGCTATGCCTTGGGAGCTGAACACTACGGAGGGAGAAGGAGAGAGAGAGAGAGAGAAAAAATATCTGTATAAAAGACCTAAGTTATGCTATAAGCTCAGCTTCATCTCTATATAACAGCTCTAAAACTGGGGAGATCATAGAATTCTGCATCTTTTAACCAGAGGGAAAAGATCTTAGCTGGCCAGGTTTCAGGGGGCTTGGAAAACGCTGCATTATCTAATCTGGATATTAAAGAATTCTTCTTTCAGGCAAAGATAGCAAGGACTGCAATAGAGTGGCTGAGGATATTATGAGGCCTCATAGACCAGTAGGGGTTTGTGAGTTGATCCTGTCTCAGGATGCCAGGGCTAGATGAGAAGGGGACTCTCAAGTCCCCTTCTGCTGTTTTGTACTGTAATAAGAAATATTGCCCCCCTCTTCTCTTGCCACTCAACTGTGACATTTTATGAAAATAACAGAGCATTTTTGGAAGCTCAAAGCATTCTTTGAATAGAAGTGGTTTCAAAAGTTGCTCTGAGCTGAATTTTTTACCTACTCTGTTGAATGATCCTTTCAACATAGTGTATTCTGGAAATACTTCAGTATTACAGCTTGTAACTTCAGTGACAAATGTGTTAAAAGAACACTCTATACTCATTCATTCTGTCTTTCCAATAAAGATACAACCAAATTAAGTCGCCCCCATTCTCCACAACACAACAGATTTGTTTGTACAGATGCATTTTTACCACCCCAGTTACTGTTTGAGCTTTTCAAAAAGAAACTAAACCCAAGACTACTCGGCCTCAATAACCCCACTGATAGCCTGCACAAGCAGTCTTGCTTTATCTCCTTTTAAACTCCAGTGAAATCAGCTGAGATCTGCTCTCACAAGTCAGTAGGTCCATGCTGTCCATACTTTGAATCCATGCCATTTTAGAAATGACAGCTAAATGCAAAAAACACAACCAACATTCTAGATAATGTTTTTCCATTCAGATGAGGAAAATTTCTATTTGATAGCTAAACCCTCCATAAATTGCAAGTCTTAGGTTCACAGTAATACTCCTCAAAAGATTATTTTATCAGAAATAAAATTTGGTGAAAAATGTCTGAATTTGCAATGCTTTCAGCTGTGAGGACTGCTTTGAGACCTGCCCCCACCACTGTGAAAAATCTATAATATTGAGAAGATGGAAGTAGAACTAGGACCAAACCATCTTTGCTCATTCCTTAACGAGTTTGTTGCAATAGTGCTGGGAGATCTCTTTCCATTCTGACCCACATGAAAGCGGAATGGGCAGTGAAACAGTTGACTATATTTTGGAAACTATTTCATTTCCCAAGCTGCCCAAGGAGACAGCAATGCCTGCTGGAATTTCAAAAGCCAGTAGGTAAGAACTCTCACAATGGATGTTAGCTGCCCTGACAATCCCACTGAATAGGTTCCACATGCTTGTGGGCCTATAAATGTCTTTCCAAACCCACCCCAAACAAAAATCACATTCTAAGCAGAAGTTTGTATTTAATTACTCTCTGTGGTCAGCTACATAATATAACTTAGAAAACATTTCTGGTGGGTTTGACTGGTTCTGTATTTTCCTCGGGGAAGGCAGCAAGGGCTTTGCTCTGCATTTTGCTTCACTTAATGAGGCGCTGTCCCTGACTAGGACTTTTGTTTGGTTTAGGGTGAGTAAAGCAATACTCTGCTACACTTTCTTAGATAAAGCAAGGCACACAGGCAACATAACAGTGCCAGCAGCCTTTGTCGCCAGAAGCAGGAATGATCATATTTAACAGCGCTGTTCATGGAGAGATTAAACTCAGGCTGGATGGTGAGAAGCTGTGCAGATAATTTGAAATAGATTCCGAGGGTGAATTACTGCTTGGCTGTCCTTCTCACCTCCTAAATTCTTGGACTTGTGTGCCAACCAACATTTTAAGATAACTCTGCTCTGTTTGCTCCTTGAATTGTCTGGCTGTTTAACAGGCTCTTCAAATAAACAAGGGATAATCTCAGGATTTTGCTTAACAAAGATTGCTTTGTGCAAATTTTAAAAATTCTGAATAGGTTGTTGTACAGGGCCTGGCCGTTGCAATCCCTTTTAGCTGTGATTACTTTCAAGGGAGTAAGTAGTTGCACAACCATAATTTCAGTTAACAAATGATCAATAATACTTTCCAGTACATTTTGAAATGCCTTCCAGTATCTGAAGGGGCCTACAAGGAAGTTGGAGAGGGACTCTTTGTCAGGAACTGCAGTGACAGGACAAGGAGTAACAGATACAAGTTGAAAGAGGGGAAATTCAGGTTAGATATCAGGAACTAATTTCTTATTGTGAGGGTGGGGTGGCCCTGGCACAGATTGCTCAGAGCAGCTGTGGCTGCCCCATCCACAGAAGTGTCCAAGGCTGAGGTGGACAGGGCTTGGAGCAGCCTGAGGTAGTGGAAGGTGTCCCTGCCCACGGCAGCAGGTGGAACTGGATGAGCTTTAAGGTCCATTCCATTGCACGATTTTATGATAATGGCATCATTAGCACCAGCAATTTTCCCTATTTAAAGCCTATTAGACACGTTTTTATTAAAAAAACACAGAACATAGTAGTTCAGACCAACAAAAGCCCAGACTGGAGAGATTAGAGAACATTATCATTCTCCAGGATTATGTACCATGAACAACTCCAAAGTGAAAAATTTGTTTCAGTTTCTACAAATTTCAGTTCAAGCAAGCTACTACCAGCCACCATACCTCAGTGTGGGAAATAACTTTGAAAAAGCATTATAACACTGCTGAAAATTTACAGGATTGATCTTAGAGAACAGGTGGGGAAGTGAGTGCAGCATCTACTGAGGAATCAGTGTGAGAGGGAAGATGTGTGTTAATGTCTTAACAATCCGATGAGTGAAGGTATGGGTGTTAACGACTTTGAAATGGATTTAATGTCTCTATTAAATCAAAGCAGCATTTTTGCTACAGAGCCCGGACAGCCTGACTCCTGAAACAGACAAATGGGTCGGCACAAGCCTGAACTCTTGAACTTAAGGGGTAAATGACATGTTTAAGTGGTGGGAATATGTGGTAGGCGCTTCGGGAAGGCTGTACTTTCCTAGAACCTCAGCACTGGGAAAGGAAGAGGGCAACATGCGGCCGGGAGTTCGGAATAAAAGGAGGCTGCCTCCTCCAACACCTCGAGAGAAAACCCGGCAGGCGTGTGCCCCGGTGGCCTCTCCCCCTTTATTCGAATAAAGGTGCAGGACTCCTCTGTCCCCTTTGTGGACACTGGATTTTCATAGCGTGATTTTCAGTAGGAGTGACTCCACAGCCAGTGCCAAGGTTTCCCTCACGGGCCGGGCCCGGGGTTTCCTTCAGGAGCCGGGCCCGCGGTTTCCCTCACGGGGCCGGGGCCGGGGCCGGGGCCGGGGCTCAGGCTCGGCTGCCGCCGCCAGCAGAGCCTCTTCCGGCCGCTCCCGCCTCCGTCTCTGTGGTTGTTCCTCCCGCTCCTCCCTGAGGGGCGGCGGTGATGGCGGAGCCGGGGAGAGCCGGCGGGAGCCCCGAGGCCCCCGTGCAGGTGGTACGTGAAAGGCGGGGCCGGGCCGGGGTGTCCCGGGCCGGGGCTGCCCGCTGCGGACACGGCAGCTCGGGCGGGGCCGGGGCTGGCCCGGGAGGGCTCTCCCGGAGGGCTCGGTGCCTCGGCGCGTTCGGCTACACGGGGTTGGTAATGAAAGTCGTAAAATCTTCCTACACTTCCTGCTTTTGTTACTTCCCGTACCTTCATTCATTTATTTAGTTAGTTAGTTAGTTATATCTTGTATATATATTTGTGTGTGTGTATATATACATATATATATATATATATGTATAGTGTGTGCGTATATATATCCTATGTACATATATAGTGTATATAGTTATATTTCTATTTATATAAAAAGACATTTATTTTATGTTTATATTTATAAATAAATAAACTTGTATATTTATAGATAATAATACATCTCTAATATATAATTATATAATAATTATATACTTGATACATAATTATATAATAATTACATATAATTATATAGAATTATATATAAGAAACATATACTTATATGTAATAAATGTTTTATATGTTATAGATACACATTTTTATATTTATATTTATATATTTTTTATAAATGTGTACATATGTACAAATTAAACACATAAATAAAGTTAAATATACAACATCTATATCTGTGTCTATATAGCTATATAAATGGAGATATGAAAATACAAAAATAGATGGGATGCTTTTCTAGAATGTGTGGAGTTCAGGGAAAACCAGGTAGTGTCACAATGCTCAAGTCCAGCTTTGATTCATAGCTCTGTTTTAAGAGTCATATTTGGGTCATAGGTCATGAAACTCCTCTGTTTCTTTCTGCTGTAAATCAGCCTCAACTAATGAAAAGGTAATTCTGACTCACATCACTCAGCTGCCACTCAGATGATTTGTAATGCTAAAAGCACTTTATATTTGCAATCTATGTCCCCAGTACTAAAAATTACTTTGAGAGAGCTTTATGCTCTCTTGTAGTTCACTGTTTTGGTAGCAGTCTTCAAATACAGGAAGGGTTGCTGCAAGGAGAACTGGAATAATCATCTGTGCTGGGATTGGGAAGTAGGAGTTGGCATAAACTGTCACAAAAAGACACCGGGAAAACCATTCTAGGTCTCCCTTATGCCTGCTTTATGTGTTTCCCTTAGCAATGCTGGTGTTTGTCCATGGAGAGGGGGTTTGTCAGCAATGGCAGAGCTGTAGTTGATCTTGTTTTGGGACAGAAAACGCAGCCACAGTCTCTGGAGGTTACTACCAGCTGGTATTTTTGCTATGAGACTACACCTGTAGGTGAAGTAGTGCCCTGGTTCATGATTTTCCCCTCTTTAAATGGTCCAAGTAGATCGAATTATTCTGAGACAGTCACACGTCATGAAAAGCCAATTTATGACTGCCCAGTTGCAACTCTTAAGCCAGGGTACAGTTGTAGTAATGAGTGAGGAAGAAATGAAAGTCTACATTTTTGATGTATCCTCAAACTAAAACTAAACACAGAAAATCAGTGAGGTGAGCAAGAATGGTTGGAATACAAGAAAACTGGTATACAACATCAGCAATACTCTGAGGTGTTCGTCCTATTGCTGAATACAGTTATTTGTGTGGATTTGTTGATTTTTCAGGTTTTACACAGAAGTATCATCAGCAGTTGAGCTCTGGGCCTTAGTTTGGCAGGTGTCCAGTTCCATATGTGTATCTGTGGTCGTGGTTCTGTGGAAGCAGAATTTGCTCACAGTAATGTGTTCAGGGGCATGTTAATATATCATGAGCAGCTCAGTTCAGAGCACCTCAGAGCCATCAGGTATTTATGGATTGTTTAATATGTGCTGCCCTTGAAGTACTTTTTTCTACTTTCAGTTCAAACTAAACAGGGAGGTCAAACATCATCTTGCTATTTTGCACTGCTGCCCTGACTTAAAACAGGAGTACACCACGGAAAAAAAGCAAAGAAGTTCCAGTTTTCAAACCAATGGTATGCTAGTTGGTGATGGCTTAGTCAAATTTTTACTAAGTGAATCAGAAAACAAATTGAAAAATAACTGATTTTTCTGGATGTGCAAAACTGCACAAGTTTATATTGTCATTGGAAGAATTGTGGAACCCTTTTTTCCTGATTGAATATATTAGATTGGTTGGTATGAATGTGTAGGGTCATATTTGAATTGCCATGTTCACATAAAGAATATGAAAATCCTGAGTAAATTTAATGTAATACTTCAGAATCTCAGATTTTTGCTTTTTTTTTTAGTCTCAAAGTACTGATCTGACACAGTTCTGAAATAATCTTTTTTATGTATGTTTTAATTACTGGGGTAATCAATTTTTTGTTGTTGTTTTTTTTTTTGTTTCTCCCTTATTTCAGAGTGCTTTTATCCTACTTCTTTTAAGAACTGTTCCATCATCCTGCCAAAAATCTGGAGGTTCATTCATTTTAGATGTTTACTATTTTATTTGGCTGTGTGTACATCCTTCAGTGTCCAAAACCCTGCCTTCTGATGTGTGCACCTGTGTGTATTTGCACAATGCACATGTGTTCACATGGCACTAAATTGTCTATAATTCCATTTCAGTATCCCAGAATTTTGTTTCTTAGGATTCTCTCCTGCTCACAATAGGAACAAATCCTCTCTTTCTTCCAGCCATGCATTTGTTTTTTTGTAAACCCCACATAATGAGGAGTTTAAGTTGTGTTTCTAGGGACTTCTTGAAATGTCCCATGAGACTTTTTAGGAGTTACTTAGGCCCTTAAGTTCCCCATCTAGAAGTAATTTTAACAGGTACAGACTTGGGCTCTCCCTTTGCAAGCACAGCCAGGGTATCTCCAGGATGATTTCCCAGGCCTTTGCATGCTGTGAAGGAAAAGTGTTCTATTTTGAGACACTGAAAGAATTTTGGGGATTGTTGGCTTTTTAGGGGTAATTAGAAGAGTGGTAACTGAACAGATAAAGCCCTCCTCTCTGTTTTCTAACCAATTTAAAAATATTTCAGGTATATTTTCCTGCTTTGGGTGCACATCAGAACCGAGAGAGGCTGCAGGAGGAAAACCTGCAGCTGGAATGGCAGAGTATGGAACTGCCTCACCAACTTCCAGGGTGCTTTGGAGCAGTTGTAGGTGGAATAATTTTTAAAAACTTGGCTGCAGCCTGAGGGTCCAGCTGCATATGTGAGCATCTCCAATTAGGCTTGAAGATAAATAGATGAGTAAGATGTATTCATAGAAGAGAAAAGTGAGGAGTGTCTTAAGAAGTGCAGGAATACTAGAATGAGGTTAGGGTGCTGTTACAGATGTTTCATTTGTGGGTTTGCTTCAGTGGTTTCTCTTCTACCAAGAACCATCTTATGGAACTTTATTTAAAAAGAAGCTTGAGAGAGGAAAGCAAATCATGTATTTGTAAAGAAAAGAAAGGTTCTTTGCCTACCTTTATATTTTTAAGATGCATTTTTGGTGAAAGTTTCGGAAGGATCTGCTACTTCTCCTTTTTAATACTGTTTTACTGTAAGTAAACAAAAACATGTTTCCTGACATGCATGTGGATCTCTGTTTTTTTGTAGTCTATCATTGTGCCTGTTCACAACAGTGAATGCTGGTTAGATGAATGCCTAAAGTCAGTTTGGGAACAAGATTTTAAGGGAACCATGGAGCTGTCAATTTTTAATGATGCCAGTAAGGTGAGTTTCAGACCTTCTTTAAAATACTGTCCAAGTAAATAATGTCTCTAACAAAACTTTTTGGTTCACTTCAACACACCAATTAAAATAGCTGCATCTAAGTCATTATTTTTTTCTAGGATGGTTCAGCTGAAATAATTGAAGAATGGAAGATCAAGTTGGAAGAAGTTGGTGTTTCAGTAATCATTGGAACCAATGAGTCCTCTCAGCCTGGAGGTGGTATGTAGCTTAATAGTGATTTTGTGAGAGTTTGGTTCGTATTGCAGGCACCTTCTGATTTTTAGTTTGAAAAGTATCTTCATAGCCATTTGCACTGCAATGGAAAAAACTCACATTGTTTTCTAGAGCTCTGTTTGAAAACTCATTCCAACTTGAATTTGGCCCTGTTGCTTTGGGCTCTGTAGAATTTGTTTATATGTCCAAGGAAAGAGGAACTTGGCTTAGCACTTGTGTGCTCTACTCTGCAAAAGCAAAAGAATTTTGTTTAATTGTAGTATACACAATGTTACTAATGCTTACAATTTTACTATGGCTTTCTGATATCTGATTTATCTTCAGGAGATGGGTTTTAAGGAAAAATAAATTAAAAATTTATTGCATAAAGATTTTAAAAGTAAATGCATATCTTTCAGTTCAGTAAAATAGACCCTGAAATAGAAAATAAATACCTTTTTGATATTGCTTCAATGATCAAATCAAAACAGAGGTTTCAGAAGTTTTGATTTGAGCTAAAAACTCCCACTAAAGTGTTCACTCAAAGGGCTAAAGCAATATGTTTAGTGAGCTGTCAGACAGGTGTATGATGTGATGATCCCCTATTCATTTGCATGCTAATATGAATCACACCCACTGCAGGAGATTACAAGCAAATCTCTTTAAATGGATTTTCTTTTGCTTGTTTTGGTTAGTTTATGTTCAGGGGTTTTTAGCACAAAATCTTCCTAAAATGTAAAATAGAAATAAAAGTCAGTTGATTTTTGAAGAAGCTGTTGAGTGACAGTAAAGCTGGAAGATCACATCTGTGTTCTGAGGAAAAACAGCAGGACAAAGGAAGAACAGTGTGCTCACATTTCGTACTGGAGCTGTGTAACCAATGTTTTTGTCATTCTGGACTTTCTGGGAAGGAGTAGACAGGTAGGAATTGTTAAAATGTTTCTTCCAAGTTTGTGTTTTTGAAGTTATCTCTTAAAAGTCACACTTTGGAAACACTGGAACACAAAATTTGGACAATTTCTGGTTTTCACTACACGTCCTGTTTGAAGTGGAAAGAAACTCAGGCTTCTTACAGTCTCCTCAAAATGATCTTATGCAAAAGCCTAGTTCTGTTTCAGAAAGTTTGATTTTTATCCCCTGTTGTAACATGCAAATAAATTGAGAGTTTGTGCACTGAATTCTTCTGCAACCTGGCGGAGGCCCCTGGCTTTATTTACTGTCATTTCTCCTGACCATAGGCTTTACATCTGTTTTTAAATAGTTGTCAGATGTAGCAATACTGAAGTAACACAGCATAACCTTTACTATAAATATTTTTAGTATTTTAATACCTCTAGCATGAACTGTGTTGTTTTGACAGTGCAGCTTGTAATACTAGAACTGTTGGACTGGTAATGACAAAAGGCAGACAAGGTTTTTAGAGGGAATTTTTCTCTTTTGGGCAAATGATACAGCTGGAGTTGAGCAATGTTGAGAATTACTCATATTCCTGTAACTTTTTCTTCTTTTTTCTCCCCTCCACTACTGGGTTATCAGTCTCTTTTCAAAACTGACTTCTTTTAGTAGTTGATGATCAAGAAACTAAGTCAGTTACAGTTTCTTAAATAAAAGAATAATCACAGAGATTGTTAATTCTGATACTTAAGATAGTTAGTAATGTTTTTGCTAATGCCATTGTGTTGTGTAGCATATTTTCCATTTTTATAAACATTAGCTCTGTCTAAAGTCTTGTTCTTACTAAAGTGTTGTATCAATTTGGTATAAACTAGTTTTGGTTTGGCAGAACACACAAGCAGGATTTTTTTTTTATTATTTTGTTTTAGAATTCTGATGTCTGTTCACCTTTGCACTTCAGGAAACTGAACCTAAAACTGAGTTCCAGTTGTGAATTCCATTGTGCCATTAGGGATATGTCAGATTATTTTTTGGTTTAGCATGCATTTGTCGGTGTTGGGGTAGCTGGAGACTGAACAGATCTTTAATAAATTGGGGGTGGGAGGGGCAGCTGTGCACTGTTTAACTAATAGTGTGAAATGCATAGTGCTGCTAAAAAACAAACCCAGGCTTATCCATGTGGAAGACACTCTCAGGTCACCATTAAAACAAGAACAGCTTTATTTCATGGTTGTTAAATTTTAGAAGCAGGTTACTTGAAATCCATAGTATTTGTTTGCTTTTGGTAATATACTTTCATTTTGTTAAGGACTAGGTGCAACTGGAAGGAGTCTTGCCTTTAAAAGAAGATGCTTTGGTACAGAAACAATGTACTAGTCAGGCTTCACATCTTCAACTATTTACACAAGATTAGGATTTATTTCTGATTCTTTTCTAGCATGTAAAAGAAAGGGGGAGAACCTAGGAAAAAAGAAAGGGTCACTTGCCTAAAAAAAGGAAACCTTTTTCTTTCCAAGAGTGAGGAATGTTAATATCTCACTGAGGCTTAAGTTTTTACGGCTGTAACCATGGTAACAGGCTCTTTTCACCAAGTAAGCAGGCCTTACAAAACTCAGAGACCTGGCACAAACATTTCATTTTGTTCAGTAGAGTAATATTAAAGACATTTTTTACTCATGCCAAACACAGAATTTGTTGTTGAAAGAAATTTTTAATACCTAGGTTCTTCTATAGGGAGTTATATTTATCTTCTTAATAATTTAAAAAATATGTGTATTTTCTTCTCTCTCTTTCCTCTAAAAGAAATCTGGTATATGAAAAACTTCAGGGTGTTTCTGTCTTAGACATAGCAAGAAATATTTTCCAACTCTTTCTCATAACAAATACTAGATATTTCATGATTTTATTTAAAGTGGTTTATTTGAAAATGAGATCTGAAATACTTCAGAAAGTTCATAGAGGAATATAATTGCCATCTTGTGTTGCCTTGAAGCCTCCTTCACTCTTCCCTTAAATTTTTGATTCTTTGTAATTCATTATTATCCACTGAAGGCTGTTGAAATATTTGGGTATGTTAATGACAGCACTGAAATGTAAGTCCAGGCTACTTTACAGCTGCTATGGTTTCTGATAGTACTGATGTGTTTGATGTTGGGCAGATTGAATTCTGTCCTCGTTTTTGTGCTGCTCTTTTATCTCTTGCTTTACTCAGGACCTCCTCAGATCTGGGGCTTTGCTGCTTTGCCATGTCCAGACCTGTAGTCTTGCATCAGTTGTTTCCCACTAAAACTGCTCTTGCCAGGATCCAGCTCTGCTGCTGTGGCAGCTCCTGTCTTTGCCAGCTGCATTTCACTGCCAGTAGGAAGGAGACTGAGAGTTACTGTAGAGATGAGATTAGATATTCATAGGTCTGTAAAAGGTAATATGTAAACATCCTGTAAAATAATAAATCCAAAAAAACCCACAATGAAGAGAAGTTAAAGTGAAGATTAAAGTACATGAGAAAAAATAACACAGTTATAAGGAAGAGCCTTTATTAGTCGTGTTCTGGTGGTAGTTGACATAATGTTCCTTGGAGGCAGTAAGAAATGCAGTCATAAGTCTTTTTCTGTACTTGGACAGCTCAGCAAAATAGCCAAGGAGCACGTGCATTACAACTAAGGGAACCTTTGAGCCCAGTTAAATCTGTTTCCTGAGCAAACTTAAACTTGTAGCACATAAAAAGATAAGAGAATTACAGAAAAAAAACTTTTCAAATGCAAAATCAGAAACTTTATGGATAATACTATTTTAAATTATTCTTCTCCATTTCATGGTGAGATTTTTTTGGCTTTACATTTCCAGTTTTCCCCCTAAAAAGTAAAAACCCTACAGTATTGCGTGTCTTCACAATGTTTATTTTGCAGGTCAGGGTGCTCTTGCTGGATTCCCTGACTTGGTCCCATAAATACTCCAAAGAAAGTTTATGTTGCGTATGTGACCAAGACGAATCCATGCAGAATTTTTCAGATTACCACTGGATATTGTGTGGTCTTTTCTTAAAATGCTGCCCAGGGCAAGAACTCAGAGAGCAGAATGTTCTTAGGTACACCTTGTCTGCCTGCAAAAACAATCCCAGGTAAGCATTCCCACCTTGTGGGTGTATTTCAGTGGCTGCTGCAGTCCCATCCTTACCGTCAGCTGTGGATTCCTGCTCCTTCCTATTTTTCTGGTTCTGCCATTTGTTTGATCCTCCAGAACAGTCATCTGCTTCAGAAATAAGGCTGACAAAAAGAACTTTCTTCTTTGGTTCAGCTTCCTGAAATGAATGTGTTGGTAAAAAGATTCACCAAGTGTCAGGAGGTCAGAAGCTAAGAGACCCCAGGTGCCAATGTTGTCATTTGTCTGAAGTGACATTTCAGTGTGCTCTCCACTGATGATTTCTACCACATTATGGTAGAAATAAGCCACCTTTGTGCTTTGTGTGTGTGTCTAATAAAAAAACTTTGGCTCCCCTCTGCATTACACCTGCCTTTGCATAAATGGCACATGAAGTTTCTGTATTTGCAAAATTTATACTTAACAAGCACCAAGGAACAGAAATTTTTGTGTCCTTCTGAGAACCCTGATGTGAAGACCAGCTGTTTCTGGTCCTTCTCTGCGTCTTTTATGATTTGCTGGTATATTTTAGGACTTAAAAAGATGAATGTATGTGCAGCCAAGGGTTTTCAGCATCTTCTCTTTGTGAGGGGCTGGCCTAAATGACCTTTAAAGATCCCTTCCAGCCCGAAGCATTCTGTGATTCTACAAGCTGAGTATTAATATATAAATAATATGGATATAAAACCTGCACTCTTCAAGATACACATTACATATTATGTCGTTTGGGGAGGGCTGGCAAAAGGAATCTTATTCTACTTGATTGTATAGTTCTGGTATTCAGTCAGAGAAGGTGACTGACATAGGCATCCTATTTAAATATTCTCAAATTATCTTGCTTTAAATGTGGAAAAAATTGGTACTTTGTGTGATACTGATTTTTGTATTTTCTCTTATTTGTTCCTCACTTTATTAATATTTTAAAAGATGCAACAGTAAAAACTCCTCCCTATTTTTATCTTTGCTTTCTCAACAGTTGGATTTGCTAAAAATCAAGCAGTAATTCAGAGCTCAGGAACCTATCTCTGCTTTCTGGATTCAGTAAGTTAATGCTTTTTGTCTAACTTGGTTTTTTCAATAAATCCTTTTCTTTTTAATGGAGTTGTTGATTTGCTGAAAGACAAGCTGCTTAAAGGTGTTCTGTTGTTAAATGTGCTGGTTACTATTTATGGCTGTAAAGTTGTATTCCAACCTGCAGAAAGCCTTACATCATTCTTTGATTATATCAGATTTCACAAGCTGTTGTGAACAGGGCTGGGCAAGGTTGGTATTTAGGTGTTTTGAGGATTTTTCTTTCCCACATTCTTCAGAAAATTGTATTGATGAGAAACTAAGAGCTAATCTACTGGCTTTTTGATGTAAAATAGGAGAGGTCTCACCTTCCAACTTGAATTTTTTTTTTCCTGTCCTTTGTTGGATATCTTCTGTGAAACCATTCAGCTCACTAACCCCCAGATAAGGATCTCACTTGGTGCAGCTGAATATGCAGGAATGGTTTCACAAAGGTGCCCAGCTGAGCAGAGCAGTGGGGCCTTGTGCTGGGAGCAGGCAAGAAGAGCAGGACCTTCAAGGCTCACTGATCTCCTGTAATTTCACCTGAAGATTGATTTTTTTCCACTCTGAATTGGAACTGAACTATGGGTTAGGGTAGTACAGGATGAACTGGCTGCTGACAGGGTAGGTTTTCAGATACAATTCAACTGAATATTATGATTGTCTTGCTCATTAAAAAGTGTTTTGAGAGCAGGGATGTGAACTCAACAGCCATTCTCAGGTTTTAATTAGGAAAATCCTTCAGTTTGCAAACTCCAAGTGCGTTATCAACTAGATGGAAGAAAATTTTTTTGTTCATGTGTTAAAATGTTGTGATTTTTGTGATATATTGTTAATCAGTGAGCCTGTTCACATATCTAAAATAGAAAAAATAAAAATGGAACTTACTTTTGAATTGCAAAGTTTGGGTACTCCAGGCTTGGACAGATGCCACTTTGCATAGAATATTCTAGGGAATCTGCAGGATGAGGAATGTGTGTACTTGAGCTGGCTGAAGTTATCTGAGTCCACGAGTACATGAATGAGAAATTAATCTACTCTTGTCCCATGGAGCTTCATATCTTCTGTCTCAAATATGTGTAGCATGATGCACTGAAGTAAATTATGGGTTAGTCTTTCTTTTCAATCCAGACAGATCTAGTTGTTTGAAAATTACTAGCAATAAACTAGAAGATCAAATTCTCTTAATGAAGTTAATTCATATTTTCATAGTGGTTCTTCAGAATTCTTGATTTGTTATTTACCATATATTAAACTCTTCCTGCTGCTGTGTTGTTTCTTTGCTGATTATTGCAGGAAAACAAAACATCAGGGAAGCAAATAATTATTAAGGAATATAACTGGTAATGATACTGTATTTCTGCAATATTATCATTAGCAGAAGTTTAAATTTAATATTATCTAGAATTACTCGAAATGAGTTGAGGATTTTATGGTTTACAGTGTGGATAACCTTAGGAGAAGTTACCAAAATTTTCTGTTCTGTGCATTTCTGTTACTTCCTCAAAACAGAGGCATTCTGGACTACCAGAAGTGTAATCTTACTACAAAAAAATTATTAAATACCTGGCATTACTTAGATGTATTTTCTCCTGTCTCTCCTTGTGACTATCATTTTTTGCTGAAAACTGATCAGAGCAAATAAAGTGGAAACTGCCACAAGTCAAAAAATTGCTCAGTTTTGGTAGTTAGTAAATGTCATGTGATAATAGCTGGGACACAGATGTTGCCAGCTGTTTAACAACTCTGCTTCCACACACCACCTACCTTCTTCATTTCAGTCACCAGTCCAGTATCCAGCTCTCTAGGAAGGAATGTTGATATCAGCCTTTTGGAATGTGCTGCAGTAATGCCAAGGAATTGACCTTCAGAAGTGCAGCCACAATTTCAGGTTTGCTACAGGTGGATGTGGAGAGGAATGGGGCTGGGGCTGTAGTTTGTCCACGTTACAAAGAGGTGGAGAAATACATCCCTGGCTTTTTGTGCATTCCTTTGTTTTCTCTGTGAAGGGAAATGAGTGGATGAGCAAATTTGGGAGCGTCTTTGGAAGGGCTGGCTCCAGCAAGACTGTTTTTGCTTGCCCTTCCAGCTGGAGTCAAGCTGCTTGTGTTATGTCTCTCAACACAGATTTCTGAGGACAACAAACTGGGGAGAAATGTGGAAAAAAAAGGTTACAGATCTCAGAACTGTCAGAATTTGATCAGCCTTTTATAGTATGAAGTGGCAGCTGTTTGACAAACAGCTATTGTGGAGTTTTTTTACTCTGGTTGTTGTTACATATTTCACCTCCAACTACTGAGGCATTTTTTCCCCTCTGGGAAAATAAGTAGAAAAATTGAAGCTACTTAACAATGTTTTCATATGTAACATTTACAATGTGGAAAAATGAGAGCTAATTTTGCAAATATATTTCACTGTTAGCTTTTCTTCTTTAAATTGTCTTCAGTTATGACTTTATCTGCCAGTTTCGTTGTGCTGTAGCTGTAGTTTGTCACTTCTCTGGGGTGGTGCCATTTTTGTTAGAGGCATTTACCCACTTGTAACACAGCTCTTACACTAAAAATTCTGCTTTGAACTGCTGTTTTCATTGACATGCACATAAACATGCCTCTACTTGTCTGAAACTGTATTTCTTTAAAAAGAATCACGCTTTCATTTCACCCTAACAATCTGTGTCTTTTCCAATTGTTTCAGGTTTATTCAGTGTGTTGTTGGAGAATTCCTGACTGTTAAAGAAAAAACATAAAAATGTGTCCTTTTTTGACCTGCAGTGTTTCAAACCCAGTCATAATCACTTGAGAACTTAACGTGCTTGTTTTAATCTTTTGAAAAGCTCTGTTGGCAATGTATCACAATTTCAGAGATTCTCAGGCAGTTCAAAGATATGACTTTAAGCCATGTTGTCACAGTGTCACTGCCTGCTAATAATCAAAAATGCCATGGTGACACTGGTAAGTTTTATTCACCAAAAATGAGGGTGAACCACACCAGATTTGTCATTTCTGTGATGGAATTGGCAGCTGCTGACCTGTGCCTTTTGCTTTGGGAGATTTGTTTGTATGATTTAAGTTGGGAATGGTAATTCTTAATTGCTGTGTGCATAATTGCTTAATTTCAAATTGCATGTGTTCCTTGAGGTTCAAGTTCAAGCCCACATCGTTGAGGGGGTATTGCTGAAGGCCTTGGAGGAAGGTGGTTGGAATTTCTCTAGGCAGACCTGGTAGATGTGTCAGGCACATTCAGTTATAAACAGCTTGTTTTTCCAGCCTCTTCCTGGGTTTGGAAGCATGGATTTCCTCTTAGTTGCCATTATACATTACAGGCACTAATAAACTTCTGAATTATTCCTCCTTTCTTTCAAATTAGTCTTAGGAATATTCAAATTATTTCTGGAAAAATAATGAAAAAAAAACCAGCTTCTACAGCAAAAGTTTCTTGACCAACTAATAGCGATGCTTAATTAAAAGATTCCATAAAAAGATTGTCAGGCTCATAAGAACACCCCCCAGGTCCATGTTTGTTGCTATGTTCAAAAAAGAGAAAGGTGCTCCATGCAGTCAGCTTCTTAAATTTGAAGTGTTTCCTTTGTTGTCCTCTTCTTTCTCAGTTTAATTTGGGAGTAGAAACAGAAAAGTTGCATTTTTTCCTTATGATCTTGCAAGTACTGACAGATCATTATTCTCAGGTGATTTGTTGGTGCTATTTGAGTGCCTGAATGAGTGTGATAGTGTGGGGCTAGTAAAAAACCATCCCCTGGAGAATTGCCTGGAATCAGGGTATTTCCTTCAGTAGAGCTGCTGACAGACCAGTTTTTGGAGGTCCCAGGCATTTCACTTCCCTGGTTCAAGGAGTTGAACTGAACAATAGCAAAGAAAGATTTTCCCTCTAGTCTGAGCAGGTGCAGGATAAATGAATGGACCATTTGATGAATTGAAAGATTTTGGAGATGCCATATTGTTGCTCAATGAGTGAAACATTCCTCCCACTGTTGCTGCTGGTTGTATTTTGCATTTAATAGCTGTAGTGGAAAGAAGGTGCTGTTGTTATGGGAGTGTATCAGCTCTCAATCCTTTTTTCATTTTGAGCAGCCAAATATGAAGGACTTTGGAAAAGCACAAAATGCTGGGTCTGTAATGTGAGCTTAAAGAAGCACCTCAATACTGAGCTAAAATTAGTGTTTTGTTTTCTGTGAACTTGCCCTTGGTTGCAAAAAGTAGATGTGTATTGTGATGTGAATTGTATATTTTGTTTTACTTTCTGAAGTGCAGAAGCACCAGTTTGAAGGGAAAATGATGAAGTTACCACTGTGTGGAGCCCAATGTGGTCCCCACAGGCTGGCTGAAGAGGCCAGCTTTTGTATTCCAAGTATATGAGTAGGGAAGGCATGCATTTATTTAGCATTTATTTCAAATTTCTTTTCTTTTGTCCATTCTTTCCATGGGGGAAATTTCATCCTGTCAGCTGTATATCTGCTAGGGGACCATTAGAGACTTCCATGTGAACAGAGAAAATTTGATTTCATGTTAAAAGTATTTTTCCGTGTAAGTCACTGCTACTATTGTTATCTTCCCTTCTCTCACCTAGGAAACAGAAACAAACTAAATATACTTCCCTTTTTTATATAGGCCCTTTTTTTTTTCTGTCTGAAATGAGTGAAAAATAATTTGGAAAGTGTTTGCCTGATTACTGAGGTTTTGTTCTCAGTTTTAAACAAACAAACAAACAAAAACCCAAAAAAACGAGATGACCAAACTCAGCCTGTAGAAACTGAAGTGTGGCAACACATTTGCTGAATTGAATGTCCTAAGTGCAACAGCTTGGATAGAAAATTTGTGATTGCATCACACACAGTTGTGTAAAATATTTTACTATCTTAGTTGTTTAATACTATAGTTGCTGAAATTCCATCCTTTTTTAAGGTGTTCTTGATTTGTGGTACAATAGTTTTTGGTTTTACTCATTAGAATTTATTTTGGTTTTTAAATATCAGTCTTAAATCCGTGATTATTTCACTATAAATACATTGTTTTCCACTCCATGGTCACCTTTGCAGTCATCCACAGTGAAGAATCTGTGGAAGTTGGATTTTGCAGTTACTTTTCTGGTACCAACCTGAATCCAAGAAAGCTGAATGATGCTTGTATCTCATTTCTGTCTGGGGTGTGATTTATATTTTGTGCTGTTCTTCCACATCATCCAATTGCTTTGTTTACAGTATTTGGGATTATATCCTGAACTGTTGCATTCCTTTTTTTCCCATGTTTTTTTCTCCTTTCATGAAATTGGAAGCTCTCACAGAACAGTGCAGCGGTGTGTGTGTAAAGCTGCTAATAAAAAAACGAGACAGAATTATTAAAAGAAATAAAGGTCATCCAGGGTAAGAGTTCATAGAGTTTTCCAGCATTAGAGAACAAAGCTGTATTAATAAAAAGAGGAATTTAGAAGTTTTTGTGGCTATAGTGCCCCCTCTTTAGCTGGAGCTTACAGAATCCTGATGCTCTCTGATAGCCTAAGCCCCAGATCTGGAGATGTGTGAGTTTTGCCAACAGCATCAAACTGACACAGTGTTTTCTTAGGGGAACGGGGCCATTCCTGTCAAATTGGGTGGTTATGAAAACATGACATTGACCTCTTTGGTGCATAGGTTATTTCAATTTGGTTTGAATACTTTCCATGCTGATTTAACCTTTTTTAATCAAGTATATTATTATTTTTCATCTTGGTGAATGTAAGAATTCTCTCTGCTGTGTGGGATCATGAACAGTGAGATCTTTTAGCACAAGAGCACATGTTGTATCTTTTAAAAGATGAGGGTAACATTGTTCTGAGCATTGAAATTCCTGGCTTTTTGGTGGATTTTTTTCTCTTATTTTTTCTTTTTTTTTTCTGGAAACGGAAAATGATGTTCAGAAAACATCTAAGGATCCTTAGCAACTTGTAAAGTAGTGAGTAAAGTTCAGTTAAAATATATCTGCTATTGCTTGTATGAAAACCAGATTTTAATTTACAAAAATCAATTCTGTATTTGGCCTAAAGAAATAGGATTATGGTTCTTCTTGTGAAAAATAGGGTAAAGGTTTTATTGGAACACTTACTTGATACTGGAATTCTGGTGCTCTGTTGATGAAGTGGATTAGGTGGTAAATAATATCACTGTAGTTTTGAACTCATGAGAAATCAGAAGGGTTTTTTGCTCTATTGGATTTGAAAATCAGGAACAGCTGTCATGCTTATTACTAAATATATCCTAAATGCAAAATATGGAAAAATGCTTTTGACAACATAGTTCTCCCATCTTTTATAAACTTACATGTGATAGGAGTCAGTTTTATTATTGTTTTATCTTTAACCTTGAATTGTATTAAATAGTTGGACCTACTTCTGAAACTTCTTATCCTGCATTGTTTTGATAAAACTGTAGTGGCACCTTTATAGAAGGTCATTCAACTCTTCAAGCTGTAGATATTTAAGCACTAATATATTTTTTGTTGCTGTTGACTTGATGGGGAGTTTTAAAGTGGTTGTAAATTCAATATTGAGGGTTTGTGCTTTAATAGAAATCTAAGAATTATTTCAGTGTGAGGAACTGTTAATGGACTGTCTGTAGAACAGGAATTCAGGGCTCCTTTGAATTATGTTTGCCTGATTAAGTTTATTTGGGAATACTCTGAGAAGAAATAGGCTGTGTTAGCTCTAACCAGCATCTAAAAAAGACTCATTCTTTAAAAGGGGGGAAATATGGCACCAGCATGGAAAAGAGTATAGGTAGAAAACCTCAGAGGCCTAAACTTAGGGAAGAAAAATTGTACTACAGTTTCTATAGACTGTAAAGTCACTGGCTAGAAAGGATTTAATTTTGAACAGGAAATAATGTAATTTTGAAAGGGATCTCTCCTAATAGTTCAAGGCAGAATAGCAAAGTTACTGGCTTTTCACAAAACAACCTATCTTGTTGTATGTAAACAAAACAGATCTTTATGCTACAAGTAGAAGAAGAATTAGCACGAAATTTAAATCTAGGTGGTGTGTCAGTGTCAATGCTAATGAATTTTATGAGTGTGGGTACTTCCCTTTTTTCCTTTTCCTTAGAATTTTCCATTTCACAAGTCCTAGGTATTGTACCCATGAAATATGACATATTTTTAGATCTAGAGACCAAAAGCTTTTCATTTTCAGTGGAGCAAGGTACAGCCAGATTGCAGAGAACATTTTCCACATAGTGCTGTGTCTCACATCTCCTGGCTTTAACTGAGGGTAGTTCCTTGTCCTCACACTCAGTGCTGCTCTGGGGGTTGTGAAAGAGTTGGAGAGTTTCTTGAGAAATAAATGTTAAATGTTGGGTGCCTGTGGATGGTGTTGAGATCACAGCACCATTGTCACGTAGTAGTTCTGATCACTTCCAGCTCGAGTTTAATCCACAAAAAGTGTGAAGTCTCTTAATATCTGTTCCATTTGCATTTCTGACTGCAAGCCAGTAAAATGATGTTAATTTAGCAACATATTCTAAAGTGTGTCAGTACTGTACTGTGACCCTTTTTATGTTCAGTAACAGAGTGCTATTTATTCCAGGATGATGTGATGATGCCACAGCGGGTTAGGCTGCAGCACGAAGTTGCCATTCAACACCCAAACAGTGTGAGTACTTTTTTCTTGTCTGTATTTCTGGGTTTTTCTTTGACAGAGTTCCGGATACATCTTTAAAAGGATATGAAAATTTCACAGTGGGGCTGAGGGAGGCAAAGCAATAACCAGTGTATTCTTTTCCTTTATTTTTAATCCTTGCACTGAATGGGAGCTTTGATTGAACTTCTTTTCTTCCTTTTATTTTCTCTGTTCAGAAAACCAGATCTCATTACAACAGTGATACTCTTTTGCAAATTGGTATATAGGTTTGGCTAATGTCTGTAATCTAAGGGAGAATGCCTTTTTTATGTAGCCTGAGTCATGTGAAAAGCTGCAAAGGATTGGCTACAGCTATAGTTTATATGCTTTTAATAATTAAGAAACTGTAAGCCATAGGGAATGTATGAGTTGTAACCACTGATGAATTGGCCTGCAGTTCACCTGATATTTCTCTCTATGTCTGCCTGTAAAATAAAGTGTCAGGAATATTCTGTGAGGTAGTTTTTCTCTGATCTATAAGATTTTGGTTTTATATGATTTTCTGTGATTAGGGTCAGTGTTCTTTAGACAGAGTTTGTGTATATGTTATACTTATCCAAAGATAATATACACATATATACATAAATAACTTGTTATGGCAGTTAGTTAATTTGTCAACACTATTGGCAGATATTCCTTTATAAACTTGAAAACTGAATTTGTATTCCTATCAACAATATACAGCAAAATCAGCCTTATTGTTTCCACATCCTTGACATTTTCTCTCTCACTTATTTCAATGTGCAAGAGGTTTCTGGAAAGGCAAGGTCAATTGGCTTGGTCTGTCATGGAGGTGTTTCCTGCAGGTATCTGAACAAAACACAGTTTTAGGATTATTGCTCCTTGTCAACTTTTTGACAACCTTTTGAACTTTTTGAACTGCAAAACACACTTACTTCAAAGTAGAGATTATTGCAGTCTTTTTAGCTGAGGAATTCTGCCAAACAACCTGCTGCTTGGTGGTGGGATGTGTACCTGCTCATCACACCACCTGTTTTAGGGCTCTTCTGAAATCTGATAATCCTTACAATGGAATTTATTAAATTATAGTTTTAATAGTACCTGAGTAGCAGTTAACCTAACTCAATAAAATGATAAATAGAAAGTTGTTTTTGTTCTGATATCAATCAGTTAATGTAATTCTGCAGTCAGATGCCAAAAAACCAGAAAGGCAAGTTGATCCAGTATGCTTGTTTTATGGAAATTAGTGCTAAGACCTATCATATTTCTTGCTTATATGGCTTCTGTGGATGTAAATTAAGACTTTTTTTAATTAGACTAAATTCAGCTAAACAGTCTGTAGTCTTTTCAGAAAGCTCTTCAACTATTTTGTTTATATTGTGTTACACTTTAGTGCCCAACAGCTCTCAGAATGAGCTATTAAATGACAATCAAGCAAGTAATAAAGAGGACCTGAGAAGACTGAAGAGTCTTTATGATCTGTTCTAAGCAACACAAACCTGTTACTGCCACGTTCTAAATTCAGGGGAATTTATGGTCCTGTTTCAGTCTGGTACTTGTGGTGGCCTGGCCTGGGCTGGGTTCTGTCACTCCTCAGAAGGACGGGGTGGTGGGAGAAAGGGAAGGTGGAAAAAACTCATGGGTCAAGATCAAGGTGATTTATTAAAAGCAAAGGAACAGTCCTTTGGTCAGTTTGGACAGACCAGCTGCCCTGACTGCCACTCCAAGACCTTGCCCACCCTCAGCCTTCTGGAGATGGGGGATGTTGGATAAACAGCCTTGGTGCTGTGGCAGCACTGGTGTGTTACCAGCACACAGCACTGAGAGGGCTGGCGTGGGCAAAATGAACTCAGTTTCCATCAGAGCCAGCACATTTCCCTTGTTACAGGTATAGAAAATGTGTGGGATGTCTGTGTGAGGTGTAACCTTCTGGGTTCATGTTGGGTCTTACAGAACTCTAATTCAAAGGCCTGAAGGACAAAAGGGAACATATCCAGATGTTTCTGGTGGGCAAATAGATCAGTTTGGTCCAGAGCCCCTCAATAGTTCTGACACAACTTTGAGAAAAGTTGGCCTGGTCACAAATCTACTGACCAGTGTCAGGGTGGACTTCTGTTCTTAAAAGAACATCACTCTGCTGTCCTCAGAATAATCATGCCATTCAATTTTCCAGCCTTGGAAGATGTTTGGGGATGTTTGAATGAAGTTTTGTTCTGTATTTGAAGTTCTGGCCTGGCTTTAGTCAGTCTGATAAACCAGAGTATGTGGAGGGGCACAAAAAAAAATTAAGAAAAAAAAAAAAAAAAAAGCAGAAGGTTGAGAAATGCCTGTGAAGCAGTGAGCTTTTTTGGTTTGTTCCTGAAATTCTAATTTGCAGACTTGCACTTTCCACTGTTTTGCAATTCTCCTGACCTGGATTTTTGACTTTATGCAGTCTCGATATATTTGCAGAAATTTTATTCTTAATCCTAGTCCTGCTGATTGTTCCTGGGAGTCAAATTTAAAGATCAGTGTTCCCAGTGGGCCCTGATATTGTAGGCTTCAGTCTGCTGTTGTTGTTACTAGAGATGTAGAAGTAGGAAAAGTCTCCAGCTTTGCCCACCAAGAGAAATCTCCCAGGTTCTAATTAATCCCTGAGGTTCTTCTTCTTTTGTGTTACTCTTAATTGCAAACTGCCATACTCTGACTTGAAGCCTGGTTACTGAACAGCAGAACCAAAACTATCAGATGCCTCTGGGATCTTCCCAACAAGTTATTCTTTAAAGAAACCTGGGTCTCCATCTAAAAACATGAAGAGCTTGCCCCAGGTTCAGGTACTGGAACACAGCTGAGTTGACAGCAGCTGCCTTTGTGTCTAATTTCCTTTGTGTCTAATCATAGATTGTGCTTTAAAGAGCAAGTTAATTTTTATTCTCTTATCTGGAACACTTTTTTAAAATAAGGTTTGTAGGCTGGAACTGTTCTGTCCTTGGAAATGTTCAGAGTGGAGAATTTTGGATCTCAAAATACAAATCACTAATACATTGTTGTTTTTGTTAAAGCATGACTGCTGTCACCTTGTCCACCATTTTACATCATCTCTAAGTCCCCCTGACATGAATTCTATAAACAGACACTCTCAGAAGACACAAGTTTTTGAGACTCTGTGTATTTATACTAGAAATTCTTAAGTTCTGCTGAAGAAATATAAGGCTCAGTTCAAATCCCTACTTTGAGCAGTTGTAAAGCTCAGGGACATCATACTGTTTTTTTTTATTCCTAGAACCTGCATCTATCCCATTTATCCAGGGTAAGCCAGGAGTTGCTTATTTACCAACCACAAAACGTGTGCTTTGTTGGTAGCTAATTAATAGCAAGATTCAAGATTCTAGTTCCCTTAATTTTGAAAAAATCATGCCTTCATATTTTATTTATAAATATTTATATATAAAATATTTATATGTATAATATATATTATTTATATTTTAAAATTTATTATATCATGTGTTCTTTTATTGTATTTTGTGTTCCTCTGGAGGAGCTCCAACCTTACATACTAGTGTTCTATAAAACAACTTTCTAAGTTTGGAGTAGCCCAGGAAATTATTTCCCAACCCACAGACACTGTGCAGTCTTTCACTGTGCCTCACATTTATTCTGTTGTTTAATTTCTAGAGTGTTAGCCTCTGGGAGCTCCCAAAGGTTTTCATTTCAAGGAGAGAGGGGGATGTCAGTTGTATCTGCTCCCTGGTTGTCTTGCTGCTGGATACTTCCAGCATCTGGGCATGCTGAAGGAAAATCGCTGGATCTGGAATGATCCTGGAGACACTAAGTAACATTAAAGAGGTTAAAAATAGCACTGTCTCCTACCTCAGTGAGAATACACCAGCTGGAGTAAGAATGTGGGCAATAGAAATAAAGAACATTATTTCCTTTCGTATTCTCTGGCTCAATAGGAGGTGAATCAGTAGCAGTGTCACAATGAACACCTTTCTATTTGTTGTGAAATTACAATCCTCTGTCTCAAACAGGTAGGATACCTGGGCTGTGAGAGAACATGAATATACCATTTGCATTTCTTCAATGAGCAATTCTCACTATTTTGCATCTCTAAAGCAGATTTTTGGCATATTCTGTAGCTTGGCTTTAGATCAAGAGCAGCAATGCCTAAAGCCATTTTTATCTGTTGCATTATCTGCCTGTGTTAACCAACTGCCTGAATTCTGCATATCTTTGATGGTTAATGTGACTCTGAGGTAGTTGATGGGATTGAGTGAACTTGAACAATGCCTGGCACTGGTGGCTCACAGATCTGTTCACCTGCCCTGGGAGAGCTGAAACAAATATTGCACAATCGGCCATGAACTGGAGAAATCAGCACCTGAGAGCTGAGCTGTTCCTTTCTTTAAGCCACAGCTCTAGGCCAAAGGCATTGGCTGTTTCTGAACTTCACAAATTAACTACATTTAGAGGTTGCGAGGATTTTTATTTTCCTTTTGGTCTTGAAACACATTTTTTAATTCTGAAAGTATTAATTTAATTTTTTTTTTCATGTCACTGTACCCTGTGCTGTTCTGCTTGTCAGGACCTGTCACACCTTTCTGCCACGTGTTAAAAATTAGCAAGAGTGTTTTTTCCTCCCTCCCTTTGAGAGTGCTCTGCTTACAGAGAGCACTAGTTTGAGTCATATTATTCTTCTCTTATGGCTAAAACGATCAGATCCACTTGATTCTGTAATTTTGTGGTGTGAAAAGACAATGAGTGTGAGTTTTTATTAAACTGCCATAAAGCATAACTACATAATTCTCAATGTTACTTCTCTGTCCTCCATTTCAATTCAATTCTGTATCTCTGTTTAACTGTCATCCTTCCTGTGTTCAGCAAGGTTGTTGGTGATCTTCTCTCATTCTACCTTGAATTCTGAAGTCCAGGTTTTACCATCTCCCCTTAAATGCTTTGTCCTCCTTTGTCCATATAGCTTAGCAGATTTTCCTTTCATAAGTGCTTTTATTTTGGACCTGAAGTCGATTGAAATCTTCTTTGTGTAGAACTTAAAAAAATCTTTTTTTCTCCCTAGGTAATTTGCACAGCTCTCCTTGTGCCTCCCTTACTCAGCATGTTTGAGACAGATCAGCCTGTGCTGCCCAGGCCTGTCCCAGCAAGCACTGCCTGTAGAAGTTCATTTTAATATAAAAATTAATTCATACAGCAGCTATTGAAGAGACATTAATTGAGTACTGTCATATCTTGAATGACAAATTAAATTTGTTTGCATAAACCTGTTAACAGGAATTTGCTCCACTAAAGGAGCTGAATAGGTCTGAAGAGGCTCTGGTCTATCTTTGGTATAGACAGAAGGGAAAATGAGATTATTCCTAAGGTGATTACATGTAGTTGTTGATTGTCCAACATCAGCTGATTTTTTTTAATGTGGGATTAAAAAATGTCCAGAGGAATATTTTCATTAACTAGTCTTAATTATTTTGTTCAGCAGATTTTTTTTTTATATTCATTTCCCTTTTACTGCACATTATTGTCAAACTAGCAAGTCTTTTACATTCTTCTCCAGCTGTGGAAAATGTAACTCTGAATTAAGGCTATCCAATATAGATACTTAAAAAAACATTTACAGATTTCACTTCAGGGAATTTATAACATTTCAGTAATCTTTTCTTGGTATGGAGGGTAGAAACTAAAGCAGCAACTGTGTGAAGGTTTTGTTCAGAAGTGGTGATATTGGGGTATGTTTAGAGGAAAAAATATGATTCCTTTTCTTTTTCTTGCACTGAAGAATATGAAAATTATTTTCATATTCATAAATGTGAGAGTATTATTCCTGCATTTTCAATAATTGGGCCTTTGCATGTGTATCATCCAGATCTGCTGGAATTCAGCTGTGTCTTTGCTTTTTATTAGGCAGCTGCCTTAAAGATTTTTTTGAATTTGGTATTTCTGAAAAAAACCGCAGAGTGTTTTAAAAGTCACGATGTCAGTCTAGGTCTGTTCTACATTTAACCAAACAGCCCAAATGGGAAACAGCCCAACTGACACAACTTTGTAATTAAATTTGTGTTTAAAATAGCCTCCACATTCCAATAACCCCATCAAATGATTGTGATTACTGGAGTTTGATATTCATGAAAGTCTGACTGTAATGTATTTCATTCATGTCAACATATTTCATTTTTAAAACTATGTCTGAAGCATTAAATGTTTGAAAAATGAAGGTTCCCTCCTCCTGGTGTTCAGACATTTTGCTGAGGTGATAGTCATTGCAATCCAACCAGACTTGTGCAGCTACAGACAAAAGAAATTATCTCTTCAATGATATTCACTTGAAATTTTCCCCAAAATGTTGTCATGTTCAAATGTCATGATTTCACAAGTGTGACAACATCTTTTTAAATCTTCCTTGTGCTGCTCAGCTGGGCTCATTCTGATCACACTGCCTTGACTCCTTGTTTTTCATATAAATTCATTAAAGAAAATTCAGACTTCCTTGGTTCATTACTCTCTCTTTATGGGCTGAAAATAAACATGTAACATCCTTTTGTGGACTTTGGGCTTGAACTAGTGTCAAGTAGAATGTTTAACAGGTGTTCTTAAATATGGATTGCTCCGAGATAGAAGCATCTGTGGAAATGGATATTCATCTGACCTAAAGGCTTCTTTGGGGAGTCAGCACTATCAACATATTTTATAAATTTTAAAACATGCTTTAAATACACCAGGGTGTGTTTTGTATATTTACACCTAATGCAAATTACCTCACAGGTGTCATGTTTTGAAGAACAGTTTCCTCCCTTGGAAGTGATTGGGAGAGGAAACACATTTTACTACTTCTTCCTGCAGTATATAATTTCAGAAAGATTTTAGCCACATTAAATATTTCTTTATTTTTCCTTAGTTTATTTTTCTTTTTAATTGCATTAAATGGTGATCATGAAATCTTGCTTAAAGGAAATTACTGCATAAAATTACTACAATAAAAATAATTGAAATAGGGTTTGGAGACAGCAGAGGTGACATCTATCTTTCCTTAACACAAAAGATGTGGACTTGATTAACTAAACCTGCTCTTAAACATTCAGGATAAGGTAAATAACCCTTATTAGCTTTTTATTTTAGGATTTTTCCATCTGTGGGCTCTCACCAAGGGCATATTGGGGAAAAAGGTGTCATGCCCTAGAGATAATCCTCTCTATTTTACTTGTTATTTGGATAATCTTTCTTTTCACAGAACATTATCTAGGATCAGATGTTATGATTTTTCTAATTAAAGCATCACTAAGTACTTAATTATATTCCCTTCAAGGAGGTTTACATCATTCTGTCATATTTCTGAAATGAAATACAGCACTGCACTCTTCCTCAGAGTGTAGAATGAAGTTTTGTACTTTGTTTTGTACCTTTGAAAGTTGCATTTATTTTGTACAGAAAAGCCATGTATTTTTTTTATGCTAAAATGCATATTTTTTCAATACCTGTTTCAATAATAAAGTTCCTTAAGAGGAGATACATTATATAAGGAATATAATCTTGTTTGTATGTCCAGTGCTACTGCCCTGTGGAGAGTTTGTGCTTTTGCCTGTCTTTGTTCATTTCCTCTTTTTTTAAAAAATGAGGATGGAAAATATTGGGATAAAATTGAAGACCAATTATTTTTTCATCCTCATTTCCTCTTTAGTACAACGGGTGTGTTCTGACCCATGGGCTGCCTCCTGAATAAGGAAGATTGTTTGTGGTAAAGGAAGTTGTAGTGATTAAAAAACTCAAAAACACCACATCTGCAGAAAACGCATTGGTTTTAATTATTGCCAACTCATTTCAACTTTGCTTCCTCTCACCCACTTCCTTTTCCATTTAAATGTGCAAGGGAAAGCATAAACCCCTAAAATGATGAAAATAAGAAACATCTCTTATGTTATTTAGCTACAATTCATGAACTCCACTCCTAATTGTGTGAAGTGGCAGAGTTATTAGAGAAGAGAGATTTGGGTGCCTAAATGCAGACCTATAATGTTATTTTGACCTGAGACTGTGTAGTCAGGACTGGAGGAAAGCCAGGCAGGACTATAGGGCCACAAACTGGTTCTGTATTTGGCCACTTCTTCCCACACAGCTCATATTAAGCCATTTTTATTTTTAAAATTTACTTGTGTTGCCTTTCAGTGTGTTTGTTGGTATTTAACATAGACCCCTTATTTTGTGCTCTTACTGTTCTTCCTACTACTGTTTCTTGCTGCAATAAAGGATAAATTCTTTTGTATTTTTTCCAGAGACACCAATCCTGGTTGCAATTAAATAAAAAGCTAAATGAGCTCTAAGTTACCTTTAATACATTAAAAAAAGTAATTGTCTGTCTAGAAAGCAAATTACCTCATTGCTGTTGTAGCAGAAAGGATTGTCATGATTTTCTCTCCTGATAAGAGTTTTACTTTTTCCTGGACTGGCATAGTCCTTTGCTATGAGCCAGAAATTTCTTTTATGTGTTGTTCATGTTACTGCTTCCTACACAAGGAATATTAATCCTACATTTCAGCAGGTTTCCACTCGGAGTAAGAAGCCTATTGCATGTATTGTATATATTGCATAGTTTAATCCAGATACAGGTATATGCCACTCTACAGCATTTGTAATAATTAAAACAAATTTGTCTAATAAGATCAAAAAGTTGAAACTTGGATGAACTCTATTTTTGCATATAAACAGATACTCAAAATACTGAAAAGAATATTTCTAATGCAGAGTTTCTAGTACTTTCTGGAAGGTCTGAACGGGTGTAATATAGGCCAGGAAGTTTTTTATCAAAGTATTTTAAATGTTACGAGAGAAACAACAGTGAAAAACTTTTCACTTCAATTTGAAAGCTCTAAGGAAATATTCAGTGAAGTGAATATAAAACCTCTGTGAGCCATGGAGGAAATGGAACCAGTGTGCAGTTGCTTGTGCTGCCACACCTTACACAGGGGAGCTGGAGGAAGCTGTTTGTACTCTAAATAATCTGATTTTCATTGTATGAAAGAAGCTGGTTACATGAGCTGGGCTTTCCAGATGCTGAATCAAAGGCTCAGCTTGGTGGTGTTTATCTTGCAGCCACAAGTCAAAAATCCCATTCACGTGTCAGAGTCCCATTGGGAGGGGAATGGTGCAGCTGAAGTACAGAAAGGTGTGGGATTTGTTTGGCTGAGGATCTAGAAATAAACTTGATTGCATCGTGGCAATTTTCACATTTGTCTGTAAAACAAATTTCTTAAATGATGATGAAAGTGGCCTTGAGTGGTGCTGGTTCTGAAAATGAAAATAAAGCAGCTCTTAGGGCAGAGGGGAAAGCAAACAGCACTTCCTATAGCACATTAACTTTGTTCCTGTTGTGTTGCAAAATTACATTTCCAAAGGTTGTGCTCCAAATTATGGCTAAATTCAATGTAACCCATTGAATTTTCTCACTGAAATACCAGTAATTCCTAAATAATGACTTTATTTGATGAGGATTTTTTCATCATTTTTTTTCAATTCCAAAATGCTCAAAGACCAGTGTTATGAGCCAAAATTCAGAGAAATAAATTGGAGCATGCAATGGAATTATCTGTGGGGCTAGATGGAAAAAGGAGGGAATTTTGGCTAAGACTTGAAGTCAAACTCAAGAAATTGCAAACAGTAATGCATAATCCAGAAAAGACATGTCAGGATCCAATTTAATAGCACTTCTTCTGTCTGCCTTCACCTCTCCTTGTGTGTGTACAGATAATTGATGAAACCTGTTCAGTTTTCTCTTCAAGTGTGAGGAGTTGGGATTTGACCCAGTTGTTCTTTGGACTTCAGGGAATTACAGTCCTTTAGCTGAGCACCTGGATTCAACATTTACTTTAGTTTGTTTAAATTACCAACAGCATTTATGAAATTATCAGTCTGCTCAGAAATTAATATAAAAATATGAAACTCAGTCCTCTGCTTGTAATTTTAATTTTAAGATGTCAAGAAAGAGATGACTGCACTTCCTACTTGGCTCTAAATGAAAACCAGGTTTTCAGAAAAAAGTTTGAAACTCCTTTTTAATCTCTTTCCTTCTGAAAGCTGTATATATTCTGTATCTATTCAGCTTCAATGTGACTCTTTAAATAAAGAAACTAAGTTTCCATCTTGTGCTGGTATAGAATAGCTTGACGTAGAAAATAAAGATATTTTTTCCCTTTTAGCTTTTATGCAGAGATTTGTAAAGTATCTTTGTAAGTTAAAAGAACCTAGGATATGCAAGAGAAGGCTAATGAAGGCTTGATTAATGAATACTGGAAAGAGTTCTATTTTTAAATAAAAATCATCCTTGCAGCACAGTGTAGACATACATCTGACATGACTTTTGTATGTTTTTATCTCTGTGATGTGCTGTAAATACATCTCTTTGAGCTCCTCTAATTGATACTCAGTTTAAAAGAATTTTAGGTTAACCTTCTGAAAATATCTTAGTGTGACTTAGCTGTAATATGAGGGTTAAGTTGGGGTGAGGATTGAAGTTCTTCACAGTAATTTGTTGTTGTCATTGAGGAAACATTTCCTAGTTCAGAGACATTCTGGTTTATTCTTATGGGATAAGCAAATAACATCTTCTTTTTCTCCATGCTTGTTATTTTGATTGTATTCAATCATACTCTAAATTATGATGTTTCATTGCCAGCAGTCCCCAGCAAGATCTTCTCATGTTGTTTTTGTTCCCACATCAAAAGTATTCACAACTGCACATGCAGAGCTCTGGCCTGACTGCTCACATCTCTCTGCAGTTTAAAGCTCTGCAAACATACCTGGAAGATTTATGAATGCTTAGGGTGGAAAATAAACCAGGGGAGTTTCCCACCTGTTCTTGAACAGAATTATCTGAAATTAGTGTTCAGAAACACTGAAACCCTGTGGTGTTAGTTCTCAGTGGAAAACACATCCTCAGTGGGAAGCACCATCAAAACCAGGAGGAGAAATGGAGAGCTGCAGTATGATGGCAGTGCAGTAGCTGGTATAAAACATGATCAGCTTACTTTGCATAAATAATTAAGTCCTTGGTACCCTGAAGGTTTTGTGTAGACTGCAGACTTTGGGAGGAGCAAACAGCAGAGTTCTGCCCAGTCACACTCCTGGGGTTCTCCTCAGCTTTTTCCTTGTCTGATCAGAGATTTGTAAACAGTTTAGTGTTCCTATGAAATTGCATTAATGTGTGTCTCTGCAGATATAGCTAATGTCTAATCCTGAGTATCTAATCCTGCTGATATTCTCTGATACATAGTGGAAGCTTTCTCAACACCTACTGGAATAATAATATTAAAATTCATCTTGAACCCATACAGCTACAGAACAAGATAAGGAGATCTTACTCAAATGGGTGTACAGTGCTTCAGTGACCAAATTAAAATGATGTATCTATATTGTTCTTCCATGAACAAAACAAATCAGAATATGCAGGGGATTTTGCTTATAGTAATTAAAAGTAATGCGGGTATTACAGGTTATGGGACTGTTGGCAGGATTGTCTGGTGTTACTCAAGTTCCAATTTTCATTTGCTGGAGTAACTTTTGGTTGAAATTTTGCATTCTAAATGTCTGCCTATGGAAAATTTCCTTCGAAAATTTCAACCAAAATGGTTCAAATATTCCCAAGAATGAGGTTATTGGAAAGATACTCCTCAGTGTTTTCTAGAGACCTTTAAAGTCTGTACCTATTTAACATTTGAACAGAGCAACTGTACCATATTACCTTATGAACAGTAAGGTACTAGCTCCCTTATGAAGGGAGCTAGTGAGGACTGTATATATAGATAATCTTAATTCTTGGAGTTGCCATGTTTTGAGTGTTTATTTTGTGATACTGTTTTGCTGCCACATGGGTGTCCAGCAGTTTAACCTAGGGGATTTCTGTCATTTTGCTTTAGATTGTTGGTTGCCAAGTCAGAAGAGAGCCACTGGACTCTACTGAACGATACACTCGCTGGATCAATAACCTAACCCAGGAGCAACTTCTTACACAGGTATCTTTGTTTCAGCTGTGTGTGAAATTACAGCAGGGAAATAGAGTAAGAGGTTTATTTGGATGTATTTTTATCAGTCGTAAGCAATACTTGATAGTTTATTAGGGTTATCAGGTTCTCATATTTAAACATAGTTTGTTTAAAGAAGCCAAGGTGATGGTGCACATGATCATTGCAGAACAATGACCTCACATTGTATGAGAATGAAGCTTTCAGGTTTGGAGTGATCCCTGCATGTCTCACTGCTGCTTGTGTTAACTACATATATATTTCATGTTCTAAAATTATGCTTTTCTTTTCAAAAAGTGGATTTGAGTACAAAAGGAAAAAAAAATCTTCCTTGAGAATGATTCTTCTCCCACCCAAGGTACTGACCATTCCTGTATCTAAGTTTGGCTTAGGATCATTTTAAAGCAGCAGTTCTTCAGGCACTAAACATCAGGCTCATTATACATTGTTTGTAAGTGAGATGCATCTTGTGCAACAGAAGATGACAGTTTTGGCATAAAGAATGCTTGTTTCATTAGGCAGGAGGCCAATGCTGAACTAAAATAGAGACTAAAAGAGACTTTGGCAAAAACAAGTTAAGCTGTGGAAGAAATCAATCCAGCTTGTGGAGGAATGTTGTACAGAATATAAGAAATCTAATGGATGGTTTGCAGAAAACATCCCAGCAGGCTTTAGGATCCAAGTATTTGGGCTTGGGTTTTGGGATGCTGTGTTAGAGAGACATTTGGTTTTGATTTCCCTGGATTTAAGTGGTTGAAAAGATTAACATATCCTTATTTGTTAGACTTCATTATAAATTGTGTTGTGTTCCCTAACTCCAAAAAAACACTAACAGGCCCTGCAATGGTCATTGTAACATGAGGAGTGATATACAGACCTTGTTTTAAAATCACCAGTGGTATTACAGCTCTCTGTAATTCACCAAGGAAAATTACAGAAAAAGTTACCCAAGGAATATCTGGATTTGCCTGTGAGTGTGGCATTAGAATAAATACAGATTTGAACCAATGTATTTATCTGACAACAGCATCTGGATCACTGTGCTGGTGGAAAGAAAGAAAAGCTTGAGGATGTAAAAGCTTGTCCTACACAATCTGAAGTTTTTCATTTAAATGGCCGCTGGTTCTTTGATGAATTAAGTGGAAAATAAAACCAAATATCTCAATTTTGAGATTATGCAAAAAAAAAACCTCCTCATTTTAAATAAGGTGGCAATCAGTGTGCTCTGGAAGAGATTGTTTAATATTGTGTTTCCAACAGTAGGATGCAAATATGATGACCTGGGAAGTCCCTTGCAATCTTACATGCTAGAAATACCTCTTAAAGCCTTAATAAACACATTATTTTTACATATAATTTAGAGTCACACAATTTACAGGTAGATTAGCAATTTTTGATCATCCATTGGGTTTGGAACTAGCAGAACTTGTGGTACTTACCCATGAGATTAACAGGATGAGCTTTATAGAGTCACGCTATTTCTGTGTTCCTCATATTTTAACATGCTACCTGTTCTCCACTAAGTTTAATGCAGAAACAGAAGTTCCTCAAAGACAATAGATTTCTGAGAATCCTGTGAGTGTCTGAAGTTTTGGAGAAATCATGCTGCACCAGCTACAATTTATATGTTGTTAAGCACCACAGAATCCCTTTGGAGGGAGATTTTAGGTGCCCCAGTTATCAGACAATCTTCAGCTGTGACACAAACCTGGGGCAGCTTGGCTTTTCCAGCTTCAGAGCTAAAAGTGCTGCTTGGTTTGTGTGAGCACGTGGCACTTCTGCTTTTGTAATCTTCTGATTAGAAATTCAGGTAGAGAGATAAATAATTTGCTTTTTCTTACTTAAAACAGTGTGGGGCAGAGGAAGAATTGGGAGTAAAAACCTTCTCAGCTGTACTCTGATACTCAGTTATCAATTATCACTCCTTTACCCTGATATATCACATGCTTTATTTTCTGTGTATTTTTTTAAACTCTCTTCAGTACATAAACCCCTAAAAACTATAATGATGGACCTGTGCCAATGGATTTGTAGAATCTCCAAGAGGAGCAGTCCTTCAGTGAATTCAGGAAAATTTACTTTAATTTACAGCACGTTGTCTGCAGCAGATTCCTGTAGTAAAAACACATTTAGCTTTTTTTAGCTGTTTCTGCACTTGGTGCTCAGCTCTTTCCAGCCACTTCTGCTGCATTTCCACACCATGCACATACAGATTATTTCTGCTGGAAATTTGGAAACCAGACGACCAATTCAGAAAGGATAAAGTGCCAATTGTCAAGATCATGTCATCTCTTATCATAATGTTTATGTTATTGATCAAATAATATCCTGTGGCTCTGGATTGTGCTGGGCAGTGCCCAAAGCCAGGTTTGGGAGCTGTGTTTGGAGGCAGATGTTCAGGGAGGTGCCTCCAGACACCTCTGTGCTGGATGCTGGCTTTAAACTGCTTGAATCAATACCAGATTTTTGGATCAAATGTCCACCCCCAGTCCTCATGCTGAGAAGATCTTTCAGTACAAAATGCTGCCAGCATTTTAACTTTTTCCTTAGCCCTGGCCTCTTGATGCTTACTCATCCATTAAATGTTTCTCTAAACAATTATACTGTAACATTCCAAGGATACTTTACGGTATGCGTGAAATTTCAGATATATACCCCAGAGAGTGTGGTGGGAGTGAGAGAGTACACAGAGAGCATGATCATGAAAAGACCTACTTTTTAAAAGATCAATATTTGCTTCTTCAATGTTATCTTCTGCATAAATGACAGGTGATCAAACTACACTCTTACGGGTATACTGATATAAACTTTAAATACATGTGTTCTGGAAGACTTGCTCTTTCTGGCCAAGAGTAAAAAAACAAATGAAAAAGGATAATTGTTCAGTAAGTGCAGATCACAGTGACAGGTACAGGAAGAAAACAAGCAAACAAATTAATAGAACTGGCTGTTTTGATGTTGAAGTAAGTGGAAAAAGATGTAGATTAAAACTAATCCGACAGGATATCCGAGTCCAAATTGTGCTTGTAAATGTGACAGAGGTTTGATCGTGCAGCCCTTCTTTTCACTGGAAATGTTTACTGGACTGTGTAAGTTAAAAGTTCTGAATGGATTTTAAGGTTGGATTAATTGCACAAATATTTATACAAGTCATTTTTAAGGACTGTTGCTGACTGTAAGTAAAAGAGCTGAGTTCACGTCCTCATCTGTTAAATCACTGCTTTAGTCTCTCAGCCTGTGAAGTATTCTGTTCTGCCTGAGGTATTTTGTTCTGACCTACCAAAAAGCCAAAGCCAAGATGTTTCCACCCCTTCACGTGGTTGTTCACTTAGGAAGCAGGCAGCAAACTTCGAGTGACTGGTGAGGAGACTGCTGCCAAAAGGAAGGGCCTGTGGATGATAAGGCTGGATTGTCCTGATGTAGATAAAGAACTGAAAAAGCCACAGTGATTCTGGACAGCTGTGTCTGTATGACTTCCTGATACATGCTGGACTTTGCAGGTTATCTTGGAGCTCTTGGTGTTGGATAAATCTGGAAATTGTCTCTGGTGATTTGTAGTTCTTAGCAATAATCTCTGCCAACCACCTGACAGAAGAGCAATAATTAACATTTCATAGCACACACTTCTCTGTGCTCTAAAAGATGCTTGTTACATTTCACTGACAGCTTTGAAAGCTGTGCTTTTCTACTTACTAAGCCTTCCTGTATTAGAGTTTAATTAATATTTAATAAAGATTCATGCTACAAATCAGCATTTACTGCAGATGCTCAATTTGGAAATGGTTCCAGCACTGTGGTGGAGTCACTTATTTTAAAAGCAAGAAGGGACCTGACAGCATGGCTGGACCTTTTCCATAAATTCAGTGCACTCAATATTCCATTATCATCATGTGGCTCAATAGGGAACTTCTTAGTGGTCAAAAGCTGGTAGAAGTAGATTGCAAATAGGATGAATTTTCCAGGTGGGCCACAGATTGAATATCTCTGCCTTGCAGCAGCTGTTTTGTCTACCTGCAGACAGAAAATTCCACTTTATTAGTTCTTGGGTTGGCTGTCCACGTGTCACAACTGAAATAATAATCAAGGCAGCAATATGACAGTGGGTGTATGCAATGCCTGTTGTCTGGTTATGTTAGTAAAGCAAAACCTGGCCAGAGGGAAAGGCTTTCTTACTTAAGAATGAATAAAACATGAAAAGGCTGATTGAAATCCCCTCCACCCTCCCCCCAGCTTCTTCCCTCCTCATCTTTGCTGCTATTAATGGCTCACTTGTGTTTGTTGTCTTTCAATAAGAAGATACTCAACACTTCCTTGGGATTTTTTTGATCACTGCTTCCTCTTCCTCGACTCATATTATCTAAAAATGTGGCATTAATAGTGAAGTCCTGATGTTTTTTCTGCTGAGTGAAACAGCCAAAGTAACTGGTTCTTACAGCAGAGTCCAACAGTTTGTATGGGACTGAGCTTGTACATTATTAAACAAAAACAACTGGCTGCTTCCTTTTGTGGTTGGTTGATCCTTGTTCTCTGGAGGAGAATGAACCAAAGTTTCACAAGCTCAACAGTGTTTATATTTACATGTGAAAATACATGTCAAAGGGTTCATGGAATTCTAGAAAGTTTAATGAGAAGTGGCTTAGCCACATCTGTGAACTCAAAGCACAATTAGAACTTCCCAGTGAGGCTTTATGAAAAGGCAGCTCAGGGTCACATATTTTGAACTTAGAAACAGGTTTGCTGGAATTCAGAAATGTATACAGCTTGTGCTTTGTGTGTGTGCAGTTTTGCATGAGTTTAAAGGTGTCCCATAGGGGAAGGAGTGTTAAATAACTTGTATTTTTCCTCTTCCTATCTCACTTGATAATTTGCATTATTAAACAAGGCTGGAATGTGGCTCATAATACATGGTAATGCTAAAATGGAGCAGAAATATTACAATAAGTTTGACTTTGTTCCAAAACATTCTTGATGAATGCAGAATTACAGCATGACGGATTCTTGTATGCCAGAAAAAGCCTGATATGACTTTGATGGACATAAAAATGAAACTGGTTGAAAACAGCTATTTCTGTGTGAGCTATAATTTGTTCCAGCTGATGATATTTTCTTGTATTTTTAGTAATTAATGATACCAATAAGGAATGCAACAAATTTGCATCCTAAATGTCATTTTTATAGATATTTGATGTAGGAGATGGACAGGTAATGCCTAGTGCAAAGGAATACTGTCCGGGATTGAATTTTCAGAAATGCATAATTGGCTTTTCAAGTTATTATTTCCATTTATGTCTCCTCAATACTCTTGAAAATTACTTTGAAAAATAGGGCGAGATGTTAAAATAAATTGAAGACCTATTTGTTAATTTAGAGCTGAAGGATATGAATGGAACTAACTAATAACTTCCAGTTTCTGAGTGCTCCACTTAACTCTTGTTTGATCTTCCATGTTTATCCTGTTGATGAGCTTGTGCTGACTTCCAAATAAACAACCCTAAAGCTTCACTTTGAGCTTTAATATCATTGCCTTCTATAGTTTAAGGAACTATACTTTTGCCTCTTTTTGAGGGATAAAATCCAGTCTTTCTTTGAAGGTAATAGATAAGATATTGAAGTAGCCCTAAATTTTTTCTCCCTTTCAAAACAAAGAGCCCATTCCAAACAGACATTTCCAAATCAGTGATGTTTATTTTTCAGTTGGTTGTCATATATGAGAGTACAGAGCTGATACACTTTTTGCTTCTGTAATTTCCTTACTTTGAATTTGAAAATCAAAGTGCTGATTCCAAAAAAAGAGGGGAAGTATTTTTACCGTGGCTTCTACTGTAATCAAAATTGTGGATTTCAAATATATTTTATCTGCAATGCAGCTCCCTCTTGTACTCTTATACGTAGGAAAAATCATTTTTTTGTCTCATGCAACTGCTCACTGAACAGTTTTTCACTGTTTTAAAAATTATGTATGAGCATGAGTTAAGCACATTCTATTTGATCTGTCACACTCAGGATTTTGTTCCTTAATACTTTTTTATACTGACTTCACCCTGCCATGTTTGACATTTGTCTCCACTGTAATTGTTGCTTTTCTGATTTTTTAACTACTTAAGGAAGCTGAGTTTGAAAATATTTACATCCACCATATCCTCTCACAAGTATTAACAATATATGTCATACTGTTATGTTTGAATTTATATTTTTCCTTTCTGTGTTGTAAAAAAGCCCGATTCATTGTCCAGTCTGACAGCTTTGGAGTATAAGAATCCAGATTTAATGAGTAATTCAGTTTTTATGTATTTTTTGTCCTTGGTACAAGTGTGACAAACTGGGGCATGGGATTTTTATTCTGTTTTTACAGTCTGGGCCAAATGGACTGTGATGAAATTGTGCACATAAATTACAGTGAGCTTTTCAGTGCATTAGCTTGGATCAATGTAGCTGTGAACAGCGTGTCCTTTTTCATAAAGAATGGATATTTGTCTGTGCACTTACGGCAATTTCATCATCCTAAAGCTGAGAAGCACATCCAGTTCCACTGGTGCCTGGAAGAACCTCAAAATGAAACACCACCCTTTGGAGACAGTGTCAATATAGGAGGTAGAATAAAGGCTGGTCTTTATTGGAGGCCTCCAAGGGGCAGATCTGGAAAATGCCCACCTCTGCACAGGGTGAACACAGTTTGATAAGTTTAGCAAAATAGCATAAAATTAGCAGAAATCCCCAATTAGAGACATAAGTGGTGAGGTGATTCCTCCTCGGTTCAACCCTCTTCTGAATCCTCTCCCCTTCAGATAGGAACTAAACTCTGTTTATGAAAATTTGTCTCCAGGAGCTGGTTTCAACCTTGGCTCTCAGAGAGCCAAGATAGGAAAGGGGCCTTGGATCCCCAGCTTGGAGCCTCTGGAATGTGTTTTGTCTTTCTGCCTGTCAGGGTAGGGAAAAGTTTTGGGACTAGCTACAAAAATACATTACTAGGCTACAGAGCGACCAAGAATACAGAGAATATATAAAAGCAAATGCTGCTGGTAGGCAGAGTAGGAGGAATTGGAGTTGCTACAAACTGCTTCTTTGATATCTTCAGAGCTACTGAAACAGAAAAAGCAGATGTTAATAGACTTCTTTTTATTAGACTAATTTGGTACCATTCATTTCTGGTGTTGAGTTTACTGGAGTGGATCTGAATCATGCCTGTCAACATAAAAGAAAGGTATTCAGAAAGTTTGTAGAGTAAAAGGAATTATTATTTTCAGGTGTATAATTCCAGAGAATGCCAAGAGGTCTATATTTCTTTTGGATAACTCTTTGCATACCTATACTGTAATAATGTCAGAATGAGATAAATACAATCATGAAAGTATGAATCTCAGTCTTATGAAGTAGAAAATACAAATTGCAGAAGCTGCTTGCTGTCTAGTGAATGGTTCAAACTTTACTTAAAAGAAAGTCTTAATCTTTATAACTTTGGACAATTTATCTAGCCACAAAAGACACAATAAGTGTGCTGTCAGTAATGCAGTTTGTTAAGCTCATTTTTTCTTCTTCTTTTTCCCCTTCTTTTTTTTTTTTTTTGGTTGGTTTTTGAGCATTTTTCATTTTTTTACATCAGACTCCACCAATTATACAAATGCTTCTGCCTCTGGTTTATGATTATCTAGTGTACACATTTTTAAGCCCCTTTGCCATGTTCTGTTTTAAAAGCTAATAAAATAGTGCCCAAGTTTGTGCTTAATATCACTTAATAGTTTCACTGACAATTGAAATTTGTTTTGAGCATTCATTCCAGACTTTTATTTTTCTGAAAACCATTGATTTGTCACTGTGTAATTCTGGGGACTCTGGGACTGTGTGGGAAGGTCTTACACTCTTATACCCTGTATTTTCTTTAGTGTGCTCTTTTTGTTATGTTTTATTTTGGCCATGTTCTTCCACTGCAGCTTTTGGAATTGGTTGTTCTGGCTGTGACAGCACTCAACAGCTTTCACTTTCTCACTTCATTCTTGGTTTCATCTCTTCCCCTATTTAATTTTGTCTTTCCCTGATGCTTCACAGAAGAGCCACAAGTTCACCACATCCTTAATTGCCCATTCATTTTGCAAGGAGCAGATTGCTTAGTAGTTTTTAATGAAGAAATTGAAATGTAACCAGCCATAAGAAAGTAGCAGAGGAATAGTCATCTTAATATTCAGGAGAAAACAGTTCTGTGCTCATGATATAGTCTCTCACAGTTGAGCCTCAGAAGAAGGAGGTAAATTGGTCACCAAGTTGGCAATTGCATTTAAAAGGTTTTTAATGTTTCTGAGAGAAACCAGACTGCCCAAGTGCTCACACACTTTTACACACTTCACCTGGAGCACTGCCAGGCCAGCAAGGTGATACTGAACCTGAGCTAGCAAGAAGCAAATGAACTGTCACAGCACTTACAGCTGGGAAATTGCAGGGAAATCTCAGCTCTGTTATCCCAGAAGCCAGAAGGAGAGATAAAGAAGTCGTTGCTGTGGTCCTGGCTATAGGGTAGACACTGAAAGAGGCATGTTTAATTTTATGTTCCTGGTGTTCTGTTCCTTCTGTGCATTTCCTGAGTATTTCAGCTGAAGGAGAAAAGATTTTTTTTCCCCCTAGTGTTATCCTATGTGCAGCCAAGAGTCAACCTCTGCTTTGTGCAGGAGTCAGTTGAGAAAGCCTTATCACGTTATGTTCCGGCTCTGGAAAAGTGTCTGAGAATTACACTGGCAAGGGCTGATTGCCCTTGTGATTTATTCTTTAATTACTTCTCCTTCATTCTTCTGCTTTTCCTGCTCATGAAGAGTCCCATTGCTACTGAGGGCTGCAGACAGGCTGATGAGCATCTCCCTTTTTCCTTTCCCCTGTCCCTTTTGAGCCAGGCATAGTGACCATCTAAAATTGTAGCCATGTCCTCAGAGTTTTAGCCATACCTTTCATATTGGCACTCTTCTACTATAAATAAATCAATCAACCTGTGATTGTGAAATGAAAATAAATTAAAAACTACATTCAAATGACAGTATTAGAACCCCTGATGGCTCACTTGAAAGAGCAGGAAAACCGAGGTTTCAAGTGGCAATGCTGCTAAGCTGTCCTCAAATGAGTTTCTTCTCTGAACTGGAACTCAGGTCATGCTGAATGTGTCCATTGGTACATCTGCATTCTCACTTTTTTTGGGCTGAGATGTTTGAGTTGAGGTTTGTTGTACTTGGCATGAATCAAGCAGTCAGAGGGATCACAGCTACCTCTCATGGAGATTGCTTCCTCTACCAGTGGGCTGTTGCTCCATTTCTCTCCAATATTTGAAAATTCTGTATTATCTCTGCCAGCATTTATTTGGCCAGCTGCCTTTTGAAAGGAATAACCAGCACTATCAGCTTTTCCTACCTACCCTGAACTCTGTTGTAGTGGTATCTGTCAGAAGAATGCAAGTCTTAACCTAGCAGCCGAACTTCAGCGTCAGATTTCGCGTTCAAAAAGAAAACTACAAACCCAGCAGCCTTTGGAGTCAGTAGGAGAGATTTTTTTTGTGTGTCATAAAATTATTCATAGCTGTGCAGAGCAGATGTTGACAATTAGGAGAGAACAGAGGCTGGTCTGTGGTCTCTGTTTCACGTGGGTAGATGAAGGCTCGAGGCAGCGGCTGTTTCCTGTCAGCACCAGAGCAGGTCCTGGGGGCTGCAGCCCAGTCAAAGTGTACAAAGTCACTTTTGTGTGGCCTCAGTTCTGTCCCTGGGCTCAAAGAATAATGGTGCTGGAAGGCTCAGTGTTCTGGTCTGAGAGATCTGTGTCCATTGATACAAAATTACGAGTTGAAAACTTTTTATGGATTTTGTGTTTCTTTAGATGTTTGCCTCCTCCTTTTAGAAAGCACAGAACAGCTGACCCTTTCATTTAGTGCAGTAATTGCCACTGTGTCATGTCACATTTTAATTCTTTTAGCTTGAACCATATTTAAAGCACAATCCCTCCCAAATGAGAATGTATTTTTACACAGTAACTTAAATGGGAGCAATTTCCTGCAAATTAGGAATGATGAAGTGTTATCCTTTTGCCTTCAGAGCCATTTTCTGTAAAATTCTGATGGTTGCAGGTGACCTGGGGCACCTCTGCTATTGACAGCACTGCTTGGCATACTCGTGTAAATAGGAATTTCCCAGTAGTTAAAGAAGTTTTACTGTAGCTCATTTTGTCACTTAAATGAATGGGCTTGTTGAAATGCTGATGGTGTTGATTCCATATTCAATGAATTCCTGTTTTCCTCTTTGCTGGTAGAGCTGTATAAATAATCATATATTGATGATGGAAACTTAGAAATATTTTTGTCTGTAAAGTACTTCTGATCTTCAAGTTTAGCAGGTGCAGGCAGTGATGAGAAATCATCTCTGGTCCTTCGGGAGGCCGTGGTCAGAGGAGAATGAACAAAACCAGCTTAGTGAAAGGAGAGGAAACTTTGTGGACCTGGTTGCTATTCAGGATCAGAGAGATGGTTTGTAGAATTTGAAACAAACAACAACAACAAAAACACTCTGGTGTTCTGCCATATATTAAATTCAGTCTTTCATGGCTTTTATAACCAAGCTGTAGCCATGGAATGTGAGCACGTTAATGTCAAGTTCCAGTGATTGGGTCTGTCATCCTGCTGCTCTGTACAATGGAGGATGCTATTGAACACAAATAGAGCATTGATAAAATGACAAAAGCAAAGCATAAAAATATTTCTTAAATGGCTGAAACAGTATCTGTAGTAAATACATGTTTTGTTATTCAGGAACAAGAAATTATTTTCTGTCTGACAGGATAGCATGCATTTCACTGCTGCCTGGGAACTGGGTCCCTGTGATAAGAATCTGTGACTCAAAGCTTGGGTTGCTTGGCTTTTTTTTTTTTTTTTTTTCATCAAGTAGGTAACGTGAATAATTTTAGAATAAAGAGGAAGGAAGAAATTACATGCCTCAGTAGCAAGCATGTGTTCTCTGATACTTTAGTTTCAAGTTCTGTATTGAGGAGAGGTGAAGTCCAAAAATCACCCTTTTATAGCAGGATACCAGGTGCAAGCAACGAGACATAGAACTCAATTCAACTTTCTCTTCAGTGAAAATTATAGCAGAGCTTCAGCCTGGATGGCAAACTGCCACTGCTGTGGCAGGGCCTGTGCTAATTTGGTAGGAGTAATACACAATCAATGCTCATAGATATAAATCTTCAGTTTGAAAGATGCCAATGCATCCAGGACTGGAAGTCCTGGTGAAGGAGAACTCTTGGAGCAGCCACAGCCAGGGCACTGACACCCTGAGCCCTCTAAAGGCAGGACAATTAAGGATTGCTAATTAACAGTTGCTGTAAAAACATAAAGCTACCTGTGTCAGACCCCGGTAGGGCCACATGCAAATTACCTGAAAACTGTCCATTGTTTCATTCTGATCATCTGTCAATAGCCAAATATTTGCTGTCCAAGTCAGAATCTTTCCAAAATTACAAGTGGAATTCCATACTGAAGAGTTGTTTTGCAGGAAGGCAGCCTGATGTTCCCCCTCCTGTGACACTGGACTTATTGTTGCTGTCTGTAGAAGTTCAGATTAATAGCCTGAAGTGGAATCTTTTCTCAGTTCTGACCTCTTACCAGAGAGCTCCATAAAGACAACTAATAAAATTTACAAGGAAAAAAAAATCTTTCTAAAACCAAGCTGTGAAGCTACTGCTTCACATATTCTGAAAGTCGTTTGAATTTACAGTTGGAATTGGATATATTTGGTTAATAACTTTGGTGATTGTAGAATGTAGAAATGTCACCACTGTCAGCAAACCAAAAAAATTACTGTCTGTTTTTAATGATAATATAAATAACAAGTTTTGGCTTTTTTAACTTCTGTCAAACCTTTTTTTAAAGCAAAAATATGTTATTTGGACTCAATATCTGTAACTATCCATAGTCATATGTGACCAAATGGCAAAGAGAAGTAACTTTTCTACCTTTTACAAAATCCAGAACCTCACTCAGTTTTCACCATTGCCTTCTAAAATGTGTTTTAATTCTGCCTGTCTGAATTTGAGATGCTTTGCCAAGGAATTGTCTTACCATGCCCTGTAGGGCAGATGTGTGTTTGTATTGGCATTAAGTGCTGTTAAATATTTGCTGCTATTTCAGGGCTTCTCATTGGCAGCAATTTAGTAATAATGAGGACTGTGGATTTTATATGTGTCCCCATATAGGCTGTGTATGCAAATCTTGTGCCATTTATAGTGGTTTACACACCAGCTGGTTTAACTTTGGGCATCTTTTGACCACAACTTTATATTTGTTGTTGTTAATGAATTTTTAAATACTGCATTTAGGAAAAGTGCTTCTTCTTAATGTTTTTGGGCAATGTTACAGGGATGGCAGAGCTTCATTTCAAATACACTCCTGGTAGATGTGCTTGTATTATCATGAAAATTTAATGCATTTTTTTTTGTTTTTGAAGAGAAAATAGGTAAATGTTGCTTTCATATCTTCTATCTGTAATTTATCTTGACAACCACTGCTTGTGCTCTGCTGTTATTCTTTCCTCCTTTACCAGGTTTCAAGCCTCCTTTAGAGGAGAATTTGATATTTTAAGTGGATATATTTAAGGTTTTTATGGAAATTTGTATGTACACAGCTGCTAGAAAATAAGAGAGCATGTGCCTGTGAAAAATGACTGATTACCAAATAAGCCTCCCAAACTGAAGTCTGGAAAAAATAGGACTTTCCAAGCAGGCTAGAGGTTTATTGGAAAGGAAGCAAGCAGGCCAATTTGAGTTCCTTGCACAGCTGTTTTAACAGAGTTATTTCATCCATGTGATTCTATAGAATAATTTGATGCCAAAAGTAACACATAAATTGTTTTAAATTTGTTTTGAATCAGTGGCATATATAAAATTAGTTTCATGTGGTCAAAAACTTCTGCATTTTGGAGCAAAATAACCAAAAGCTTAGCTCATCTTGCACTTGTAAAATGCTGCAGCTCAGGAAGAATGGTGTTTTCTGAATCATGCAGTAAACCTGAGACTTTCCTGATCATAAGGAGGAGAAACAGACACACTTTGCCTTTTCTAACTGCCAGGTTGGAGTTTTAAATTTTTTTTACCAACAGTGACCATAATAAAAATCTTGCTTTAAATTGAAGGATGATGCTTTTAGACTCTTTCACAAATACCTGTTCTAAGTGAAAGTGACATTTTTTTGGTGTGGATAAGCAGATCCTCCTTTCATATTTCTGTGCCTGTAGGTGTCTAGTTCTTGATTCCCACCATCAGAAATGTGTAAGGAACATTTAATAACATTCAGGCTCCAGAGGAGGGGATGAGAGTCCTCCCATCCATGTGTTGGGAGATATCTAATGACAAAAAGAACACATTCTCTAGGTAGAAGTGCAGCAGATGCCAAACAGCTGTGAATCATCTGTGCTCTGTTAGGGAAGAAATGAGAACCTTTAAGCTTGAATTGAAGAAAGATTTGTTTGTTTGTTTGTTTGTCTTAGCACAAAAATGACTGGTTTAACTCTTCTTCTCCACTGATAATTGTAGTTATCTACTTACCCTTAGATTAATAAAGAATTCTTCTGGCTGGCTGTCTCTTTTAAAGCCCTTCAAAATACATCTCATTAAAAGTCAGTAAAAACAAAGTGTCAGTTTAGAAGTCAGATCCTGTTTTGTCCTTGTTAATGTCCTTTGACATTAAGTGTTGATAAGTAACTGACCTTCACACCCAGCACCATAAACAGCTCCAGGAATATCTGCTTGTGCCTATCCAGTGCCATGGGGCTTTTGGTCCTTTGGCACCCAGAGGAGTCCTGCTGCTCTTCATTCCTGTAATTTTTGTGTTTTGCTGGCCTCTCCTGCTGCCCCTTTACCATTCCCAATCCATTTGGTCCATGTTTTTTCCTCCTTTGGCAGGTGATTTTTTTGTATCCCCTGCGTTCATCCACTTTTCTCCATCAGCCACACTCCCTGCCAGAATTCTCTGTTCCATCAATAAAGGCATATTTTGGAATATGCCTTTAGTTATACAACAGAATGCCTCTTTTTCCTTGGCCTTTGATTGTTTTCCATCAGAAATGAATAGTTTTAAACCTAAATACTTCACCGAGCGTGAATGGCTTCCCCTCTCTCTTCCTGACAGCTTCTTTATGTTGTTGCAAGGTCCAGCAGTCTTTTTGGTGAACTCAGCATGTAATTTCTGAGCCCTGATGCACAAGTGCTCTCCACACACACACAGAGCATTCCTGGGTGCTTGCTGTGAACCCTTGGAGCATATCCTGATTTAATGGAATGGTTTGCTCTGTCCAACAGAGAGTGAGGCTGCCAGAGGCCAGGAATGGGATAAGAAATGTGGTGCATGTGGGTTGTTTTCAGAGAATCCATAGAAAGAAAAGGATTGGGAAGCTAACTGGAATTATGAAAGTCAACCTGAGAGATATGGGAGGGAAGAGTCTGAAACACGAGGAGTTCAAGAAAGGTGATTGATATGCCTGAGGCTGAGGGGAGAAGGCAAAATTAACAATACTGGTTTGTCTACCTTGGAAATGGAAACTGCCAAATCTTTTCCAGTCTCTTGTGAGAGTTTGCTTTTTGTGGATTGTTCATGAACTTCATGAGCCATTAAAAGAGCAATATTAGCACTCAGACATTGGTTGTGATGCTGAAACACCATTGATGAAAAATGCAGGTTAAGGTTGGAACAAACTGTGTAACTGTTCCTGGATTATTCTGCTGCTCTTGTTTAACAAGTGTGACACTCAAACTGCTCTTGTGTCCCTTGGGAGCTGAGGCATGAAAACTCAATGAGTGTGTTTGGGCAGGAGCTCCTCACATGTGTGGATCAAAGGCACTGGCTCTGAAAGCCTCACTGACTTATTGGCACTGGGGCACTTTGGCTCCAAAGGCAGCTTGGAATTCTGTGAATGCAACGTTGTTATGAAATTATTACTGACACTAAACAAAGAAATATTTTTCTCAATTCTTTAAGAAATATGAATCAAAGTCTTCTGAGTTTCAGTGGTATTTTTCATGAATGCAAATGTATCAAAATAAGATTATTTGGTGCTTTGCCTACTTTTTCAGCTTCTCTTAAGGTCCAAATTAATCTTGTCTCTCTCCTTATTGCAGAATCAGTCTGACTGAAGTCATGGAAGGACTGGAGTTTTTTGTATTTTAAGGCATTCATTTTAGTAGCTAGTATATTTACACAGGACACATAAGATTATTACTAGAAGCCAGTAGATTCAGAGTTTATTTGACTTTTTTTTTTTTTTGCTGGCAAGACAGTTGTAGCAACATTAAGAAGTATTTTGTATGCTAGAGATTTTAGGAAGTGCTGTCTTACTGGATGCTGATTTATTCTTAATTTGAACAGATTTGGACTCGATGATCCTCATGTATCTCTTCCAACTCAGGACATTCTCTGATTCATCTGAAGAGAGATGGACTTGCTTTGTTTGCATTTCCTTGATCCACTGCAGGATTGGGTCTCAAGCAGTTCTTTTTTACCTCAGAATCAAAGGAAATGCATAAAATTCTCAGATTGTAAAGATTGTTTGAGAGAATTCTAGAGAAGCCATGCTTTAAGGTAGTCATTACAATACAGCAGTTGCATTATGAAATAATCAAAGCATCATTTTTTGAGTTATTTAATGAGATGAAGTATTACAACCCTACAAAAAAGCCATCAGTGTGGTGGAAGTAGATGGAGAAAAACAGGGTCCTTTAGGTTGTGCTGCAAAGAGCTGTGTGCTTCATAAGTAGGAGTCCAACAAATTCAGCATAGAAGAGGAAACATTATAAATTACTTTTTCTTACTAGAAAAGCAAAGTAGCCCCATCACCTACTGCTGTGGCAGAATGCCCCTCTGTTGTTCCTTTCCACCTGCAATGAGAACACACCAGCCTGGGCCTTGGAGAAAAAATCCTGTTCCACTTTGCTCGCTTGGATACCACACTTGACAGAGGTTTTAGAAGGTTTTTCATCAAGGCACATAGAAAAGCCAATCCTTTTTGCTTACAGCTTAGAGTCCTAGTTTCACATAAGACAGTGTCTGTTCTTTCACAGTCTCTGGGCACTCTGATCTTCCTTCCAGCCTTGTCACCACAGACCTCATCCCATGCCGTGAGAGGTTACCATTGCACTTGTCTAAGGAATAAAAAAAGATAAAGAAAAATATTATTCTAATTTGTATAGAGCCAAGATACATTCTGCTGATTGTTTGGGGTCTTTAGAGAACCTTACACAGTTCAGGGTATTTCTGGGTCAGTGATTTTTCTATTTTGATGGTGGAAAGTGTATAGACATATGCTCCACTGCTTTTACATTGTGTTTGCTTCTGTTTCCTCATAGACCTTTGAGAAAGAAGCTGAGGGATGTTTGGAGAGAAGGCTGGAACTTTTCTGTGGAGTTGACATAGTTAGGCACACTAATAAGGACAGAGGATGGAAAACTCCCTGAAAAGGAAGTGAAAATGATGTTTATAGAACCCCACAATGTGTATTTCCAGAAGAACTGAGTGAGAGGCAGAGTGCAAGAAGATGAGGTAACCACAGGCAGATGGGCTTCTCTTTTTGTCATTTCTGTCATGTCTGGTATCTTTGAGCAGTAGTAGCAAAATGAGATGAGATTTTTGTATTTCTCTGTATTCATGGTGGGGAATTATGGATAAATTCTAGCTTGTTCTCTGTGTGTTGTCTGCTCTTTGAAGATTGGGTTAAAATGTGCCATTTCTAGGTATTTTATTGAAGGAGATATTTTGGTGAGAGCAGTTGTCTCAGTATCCTGAGAAGTCTGTAGTGATCCCCCTCTGTTCTTTCCCCCTGCAATGCTCTACAAATTCTTTCCTCTGTTCTTAGCTTTTGATTTTATTTTTCTTTAATTCTTGTATATGGCATAAAGAGAAGGGAGTAACCTGTGGTCAATTTGTCAACAGGTTTAATAGTTATATAAATATTCACCCTGTGTCTCTCTATCCCTGTTCTTTTGCTTTCTCATGCAGATCCCTGCATGGCAGTGTCACAGAAGTGTTAGCAAACCTCAGTTACATTCCACTGAGGGGTTGATTTATGTTTCACATCATGGCCAAAGTAAAGAATGAACTGAAACCAGAATCCAGTGCCATCTACACTTTGGCTGTGGTTTTTGGATTGTAGATCTGCATTGTAAAAAAAAATCTACCCCAACAAACCAACTCAAAAAGAAATCTTGCAATAAATTAAAACCCACACTCCTAATTCACTCACTATTGTGTGATTTTACAGGAGCTGGCTGGACACTTACAGTGTGAAAAGCCAAAAAAACTTTTCCTTGTGAGATCTTTCCAAGTGTTTCCCTCAGCTGCTGCTGTAACAATAAATAAACACAGGACAATAAAAAACAAGGATAAAATGATGGAGCCTAAATCCCTTAATTACAAGGCTTATATAAATAGGTAAGGCTATTCAGAAGAGAAAGATTGTGAAAAAAATTCTCTATTTTTTAGTAAAGGTCCTTCATTATATGTATAGTACAACCAGTTTTGTAAATAATGAAATGTAATCTCTTCCTGAGAAATGTATGTGATAAATCTTCAGAAAATAGTAAGCCACTGTACATAAGAAAAGTACAGTCTGTGCTTCCAGGGCATTTCCCAAGATAAATTTACCTCATGAATGAGGTCCTTAGTTGTTGAAAGGAATCTAAAATAGAAGACACATCAGGTCTTCCAAGTTGAAAACTCCATCAGGGAGTTCATTATTATTCACATAAGATCAGCTGCTTTACAGTTTAGTCCATGTGTCAGCATTTTTTGTGTAATGCTTGTCCTGAATTTGGTCAGCTGTATAAACTTAAAACAAATCTATAGATGTGGTGAATTTGAACACCAGAAGGAAGTGGGGTGTTTTTAGAGTTTCTTTCTCTGGTAAAGAAAGTGGTCAGCCTTATTGTTCTGCTTCCCAAAAAAAGACAATAAACCCCAAGATATGAAGGTGGTAACTGTTGGCCACCTTTTGGCCATAATAATAATTGTGAAACAGATGAAGGATTTGTTTCTGGCATCCAACCAGGATTTAGGATTGCAGCATTTCCAAATTTCTGGTTCTCACAAAGCAGAGTAGTCCTGTCTCCTTGATTTCAGGGGAAATGAAGACTATGATGAGATCTGCAGCAAAAGCAAAATTGGGATTAGTATGATAACCTCCACTTTACTCACTTGCTATTTTTTATATGTGGAATTAAAAGTAAACTGTGATCAGTCTGATGTAGGCTGAGGTAATATGTAGCCTGATTAGCCTGACTTTATTTAGAGCACCAGTATCCAGCTGTACTTGGAAATGTGCAGTAAAAACCATGTGATCAGTAAGTCATTTGCTGTTTACAGATGAACCAAGTGCAGCTTTGCTATCCAGTATTTTTTCATGTTATTATATAGAATTATGTTTGTAGAGAACTACTGAGAGCTGTCCTTGCTGTGGAAGTCACCTTCTCAGGACTCATGGCTGACAGCAGGTGATATCAAATGTTACCAGAAAATTCAGGAGCTGTTACCTCTGTGTGTGCTGCAGAGAAAAGGGCACACCATGGCCACAGGTTGTTTTTCATTGCAACCTTTAAGGCTGTGTTGCAGATACTTTGCATTACCTACAAAATACATGTTGCATTACCTAGAAAAACTGTGAAAATAAGAGAGTTAAATGCATAGAAGATTTCTAGTTAATAGTGATTCTGGAAGTAGTAGACAGAAAACACTGGAAACTTTTATTTTCATACAATTGCAACTTGTTTGTGTTCATTTCTGCTCTTAGTTGGTCAAAACAAGGCAGAAGTGATGTTTTTATTTTGTGATGAAGCATCATTCATCATAAACTTTGTCTTAAATATCTATTTCAGATTGAATTTTGTAAGGTCTTTGCTCCTGTATTTAAATGCACTCAACTGCATTTTTAATCTGTGATTCTTTTGATATTTTAGTTTACAAAGGTTCTACCCTCCCCTCTCCTTTCTTTATGATCCCACCCATTTCCTTGCTGGTGCAAGGGTTTAGCTGACTTCTTGATGAGCCAGTTCATCTCTTCAGAAAGAAAAGAGAAAAAGGTTTTCCTGCTTGTTTAATGGCAAGGTGTGGAGGAGCACCTGTGCACAGAGGTGGGAGGAGGCAGAAACCAGGCAGGTGTTAATCAGATTGTTGTAGGATTGCAGCCAAAGGTTCCTGAAGAGCTGCTGAGCTTGTCTAAGAACTCACTCTCATCCAAAAACTTGACTTCCAGCAGGAGCCCAGCACCCTCCCTTGAGCTGTTTCTCTTGCTTGTCTGCTCCTGATGGAGCTGGTTGATCTTCCTGGGCTGGTAAGAGATAGAAACAAAACGAAATATTATTTTTTTGCTTGGCTAGCAAGCTGAACTGAACTGAACTGCTGAGGATTCAGACAGCAGGGCTGTAAGAAGGGAAGTTGAGGGGAATGTGTGGCCAGGAAGGAAAGAGCAGCAAATCCTTTTTAGAGCCACAGGTGCAGTTCCACCAGCTGAGGCTGCCTTGCAGAGCTTCACGTTGTGGAGCAGCCACAGACACAGCAGAGCTGATCTCATGGCCTGCAGCCACCAAATGATCCATCCATGATCCTCCCTATCTCTTCCTCTCAGTTCCTTTCTTCTCTCTCCTTTTTTGCCAGCTTAGCAAGCTGAGTCAGTCCATCTTGGAGCTGAAGGAGGCCCAAAGCCAGTGCCAGGGAGGGGCTGGACATTTGAGGCCAGAAAGGGGTGGTGGGTATGGGGAACATGGAGCTACCTCTTCCCCTTTTCTCTGTGGGTCAGTGCTGTCCAGCTCAGGATGCAGCACTTGCAGTCAAGTCAGCCTGACAGAAGTTATTTATCCAAATTTCACTCTGCTTTTGCTTGGTGAATAGTCAAAGTGATCAGCACCTTTTTCTGGCCTCAGTATGTTGTCTCCCTGTCTAATGTCACCAGGTGCTGTCACTCTCACCCTCTAACACAGTGGTTTTCAGTTCTTACATACATCAAGAATCAGAATAAAGCAGGTTTGTTCTTAAAATTACACTTGACCATTGAAACTTATCTGGTGTATTCTCTATGCACATTATTTTAAAGCAAAATGAAGAAAATTAAATCTTGATTCAGAAATGCATGTTTATAAAGTTCTGCTTTTGTTTTAGTATTGTATTAATGATGTGAGGTGGAGCAGTTAGGTGAAGGGTAATCTTGATGTTTGTAGTATGTTTAGATATGACTTAGAAGTCAAATTTAAAAAAAAAAAAAAGTTTAAACCAAGCTAGTATCCATATTTAAAAAGAAAAAGAAGATAACCTATGTGTTTCAACTTCCTGTTTAAAAGGCCAGTCTGGCAAAGCCAGTAAAGTGATTTGGGGGGAGGATTGCTGGTGATGGTGACTTTTCTAACAGGCTGTTTATACAGTAAAGTACCAGACAAAAAATGACTGGGAATTGTGTATATATTCAGGAGAACATAGGGGAGTAGTTCCTGTATAGCCAGTCTTTCATAGTAACTGATAATGGTTTTTGATGTCTTTTATAAGTATTATAGATACTTTATAGGTGAACAGAGAATGTTGTGCTTCTTTGCTGGGCCTCTGCTTAGGGGACAGATTTCTCTGCAATGCCAACTGTTTGTCTGACTTCACTTTCACAGCCCCATTTCTCTAAAGGCTTCCAGCAAGACACAAGCATCCCTTTCACAGGGAAAGAGAAAGAGCACAAGGCGGAATCCAGAGCTGGGGGCAAATGTCTACCTTGACTTTTAGCCACAGGAGAATGTAGGGCTTTGTCACAAGTGAGATGAGGTAGGCAGTGATTTAACAGAGCATTTTCAGCCCTTTTGCTCTGATGTGTGGGACACTTTGAGCTGGCACTCCGGTGTGTCTGAATTTACAGTATTCCTGCACTGTGAGTGAAACCTACATGGCATTTGTCTATTGAAAAACTTCAAAGGCAGCACCCACACAAGTGTTTTTCCTTTTCTTTTCCTCCTTCACTTTGAGCTGATCCTAGCTTGATCTTAGCTGTAACTCTGGCATTTTTCCAATGAGTTTTGGTTCTGGTTCTGTTCTTGAGCAAACTAGCGTGAAGAAAACACCTCTAAAAGGTCAGGTATCTCTATTAACTCCTAATAATTACTTTGTTATTAACAAGGATTGCTGCTGATGCATAGGAATAAAATACACACTGTCAGTTTATCTTGCAAATAAACTGATCACTTCCATGTTAATTAAATACCTCTAGGCATTTAATTGATTTATTCACACATAATCCAAATACATTCTGTTAACATTAGCTTTAATCTATTCTGTTGTATTTCCTACCAATCCCTACTTCATGCTTATTTGACATAGGAGATTTTAACTGCTCCTTGTTAGGAAATCAGTAGCTACATCTGGAAATTTGAGTGATTACTGTGATTTTTCCCTTTAGAAAAGAAATTGTAATTTGGCTTTAGTTTTGTTAGGGGGTGTAGAAGATGTTTGTGCTCAGTGTGCCCTCTGTTAGGCCAATACCACTGGATTAAATCAAAAGTACACACTCTTGAGAAGCTTCTTGGGGAAATTGTAGAGCTAATTTGAAATAAGTATTTGGGGGGGAAAAAGAAGTGAAGTATTTCATGCAATAGAAGCTTAGTCTTACCTAACAAAATGGATTTTCAGAAAATGGAAGGGATCAAACTCTAATGGAGTGAACCAATCCCTGCCTTCCTAATCTATGGAATTTTAATTTGCTTGTTTAGAAAGCATAACAGTGGTTATAGAAACATGCATTTAAAAGCACTTTAAAATCACCAGGGCATCTAAGGAATTTGAGACACCTGTAGTCCTTGAATAATACTAATTGATATCTGTGAAGACTTTATGAAATCTGCACAAAAGATAGAATTTTGAGTGGCTTAAACCTTTATTTACGATTCAATACTGACAAGAAGTTGCTCAAGTCTCTCTCCTCCCTCTGCTCTCTCTTCTTTAACCTCTGAATTACTGAACTGGATGGAAATGTATCAGTCAATTAAACATTGCTGAGAGCTTCAAAGGCTCTAACAAAAGTTGGAGGTGCACACTGAGGTTGTTAGCGCTTTTCTGACTTAGAGCTCTTCAAAAATCAAAAGCAAATTGTATTTCTGCTTGTATCCAGGGTAGTACTGAGCCCAGTGTCAAGATAAAAAATCCAAACAAGTGGTTGTAGCAGATGCAATTCTGCACCTGCAATCACTGGGTGTTTTTCAGATGTTTGTGTGTACATATATACACATATATATGTGTCATTTCAGGTACACAGCACAGCTATGGAATATATTTCCTGAGAAATTAGGAAAACTTCCCAGTAAATACTGAGGAAATAAGCATTTACAATGTTCTCATTCAGATAGAATAACATGTAAGTTAGAAAAGAAATAGCAGGAAGTTTTGCAAAGTAGGTGATGATTTGGAGGTATTAAATCTGACAGGAGAGAATAATTTCAGTTAGGAACTACAATTATAGAAACTTTAGATATTGACACTGTGTGTGCCACCTCACTGATTACTGGTAACAGCTCTTGTCATACTTTTGGCAATATGCAAAATAATGCCTTTTCCTCTTAAATGCTGTGTGTTTAGAACAGAAGACAAGAACACTTATGTGGATATGTGGGTTTTATTTACTTTCTTTCTAACAGCTCTCTAGTTAAATTCTTCTGATTATGTTGTGCAGGCAGAAGAACACCAGAATTACTGGATATGTTTATTCTGCTACAGAAACTTTGGGGAGTTCCAGTAAATTTATTTTCTCCTCAGTTTTACATATTCCAACTGTCGTTTCTGTGATTGTAGCTATGTAGAATGCAAAGCCAGGCCTTGAAGATCTTGCAGTTGTACATTCTAACATCCTTCTTATGTCTCATTCCCACAGGAAGGAGACACCTCTGCATTTGTGGTCTGTTAAATATTGTAGTTGACTGGGCTGTTAGAGTGAGTGATGGGACAAATGGCTATATTGGCTTCCATTGGGCAGCACAGGAAAGTTCTGTATGGATTTTAAAATAGTAATTCATCTTGTAAATACCCTTAGAAGCCTTGTTTGGCAGCTCATTGTTTAAATCCTTTAATCTTGGGAATTTGCCCTTATGTTAGATTTTCAGCAAAGCTCTTCTCCTACAGATGTGCGCGGTTATTTTAATATCATCACAGCTTGCGGTGCCTTGTTCCATAATCCTCTATAAAAAGCACTGCTAGGCTCTTGGAAATGCATTTCTGTGCATGACATTTTTAATTTGAGCTGACTTCTTCAGTTTTGTGTTGGGGAAGATGATGAAGTCTGATCTGATTTCCATCACTAAACTGTGGCAGGGAGATTGATGAGCGTAACGCCTCTGTTTGCAGGGTTCACAATTGCAGCAGAAATTAAGGGTGGATTAAGGCAAGACACATAGCTCCAGGTGAGGAACTTGGAAGATTCACTGTATGTGAATCCCAGGTCAATCACCTGTGAAAAAATGTGGGACACTGCCATGGGTGTCCTAAAGCAGGACAGTGGTCAAGGGTAGAGAGCAACTCCCATAGAATTGAATCCTGGGATGGTTTTGGATGTAGGGGGCCTTAAAGCTCATCCAGTTCCACCCCCTGCCATGGGCATGGACACCTTCCACTAAACCAGATTGCTCAGAGCCCCTTCCAGCCTGGCCTTGGACACATCCAGGGATGGGGCAGCCACAGCTGCTCAGGCTCTGATGTGCTGTTTGTGCTGGAGATTTCTGTGTCTCCAGGACTGGTACATGCTCATGACTGCCCACTCATTAAGTGGATGTAAGAACACTGATGTTCCTGTGACAAGTTTTAAAGGTTGTCAGATGAAAATGGATCATGTTTGCAGCTGGGAATTGTTTGTGTGGCTGCCTACCCAAAAAGTGTGTGTCTTACAGAGGTAAGTGAGCAGATGAGAGCACTGTTCAGTCTTGTCAAGTCCACTTGGGGCTTTTCATCTGCTTGAAAATGCTTTGAATGGAGACAAAGAGTGGACTTAATGCAGGTTTCCCATTATTAGCTCTAATAGTTTAGCTGAATTTTCAGGTGGGTGAAGCTGATTATTTGTTGTTGACAGAAGGACTGTATAGGGAACTTGTCCTAACAAGCAGTAATTGTGTGATTAGGAAGGTTTAATAAAGAAGAGGAATTCTAATTCATTCATAGTACTTGGTTTGTTGACAGTTAATGTCATTTTCATTGAATGAAATCTATCAGTGTTGCTTATATTTTCAAGCTATTTGTAAGTGCTGGTATTCTGAAGCATTTTTGTTTGCATCTAAGACCAAAGTTAAGACTTGTAGAAATCAGGAAATATTCCTTAAAAAAACCCCAAAAATTTAATTTTAATATCTCAAATTTAGATACTTTGTAGTATGATTAGACTCTAGAATTACAGAAGTTCTTTTGAGAAATAATTGGGATTTTTTAAGTTCCATCATTATGAACTATTATAGTTATTTTCATAAATGAAACTGGATGGCACTGGTGTATTTATAGTCACAGATATGTTACCAATGTAACTTGTTTTATTCACACATTGCATTTCATTGCTTTGGCAAGAGCAGTGCAAAGTCCTAGAAATCATCTATTACTTTGGAATGGAACAATGCAAAATAAAACTTGGAATATATAATATTTCTTTTCCAAGCAAAAGTTTTCTAAGAGAGAAATTGTGATAATTTTTAGCTTTTAACTATTAAAGTAAATATTGTAGATTTCATAAGAAAAAAATAAACTATTACTAAACTACAAATATAATCAATACAGATATGGTTACTAGTCCAGGATCTTTACCATTTATATGTGTATAGCTGTGTAGGACCATTCTTTGTCTATTCAAAAATAATCTTCTGATCCCGATAATAAAATTATGGATCTCTAATTGTACTCTCTGCCTCCACATGGGTATGCATTAGATAAAATTAAGTTAATTAGTTTTTTACTGGGGTCTGTTTTTTGGTCAGGCATATAAATTTACTGTCAAAATCGAGCACTTCCATTTTGACAGGAAATCATTTTCTTATAATGAAACATAATTTATGATATAAATACATGCTGAATCAGGCATTGTAATGCAGATGACCCAGTGGCCCTGTATGATTTCTGAAGCTTGGCCTTGAATACTGGTTCATACAAGTTCTTACTTTAAAAAGGGAGGGAAGAAGGGCAAACTGGGGAGAAATTCCCACAGCTCAAAATATTTCTAAAGCTGCCTAACAAAGCAGCTTTAACCCTCTATATAAAGCTTTCTCTAAGCAACTTGGTGGGTCTGGCATAAGCATCAACTTTGAACAAGATTTTCATTTCTAATCTCTTTTCCTGTCTCAATACTGAATTATGTTCAGAGTTTTCAGATCATGCTTGCCCCTGTGGGACACGGGGAAGCTGCCAAAGCCCACAGGGAGAACTCTGTATTGATTACTGAGAGCAGACAGACTTCTGACCTGCTGGAATTGCACTGGAAGCACTTGTGGCAGGGGTTCCTTAAAGAAATAAAATACTTACCTCATCTCTTGAAATGATACTCTATAAAGTATTCTCTTTTTGAGTCCTCTTCTTGTATCACAAACTTTTGTCATAGGTTGGGAAATACATGATCAATGCAAACAGTGCAAACAAAAAATGGGATTTTAGAACATGAGGTGTGCACTTTTATTGTTGACTTTTTCTGTCATCAGCATATTCCTGAAGCATTTATTATGATTTAAAAAAACCAAAAGCACCTGGTTTGGTAGTAATATTGCTTGTAAGTGAAAACACTCATGGCCACTGGATCTTTAGATCCAAAGTCTTACGGTGTCAGCTTGGAACAGAACTTCATCAGGTGGGTCTTGTTGCTGGAGGTGTTTTCCTGTCCAGAAACACAAGATGTCTCATGGCCAGCCTGACATTTCTGAAATGTGTCCATTTGGCTGTGGGATGTTTGTTAAATAATCCCAGTTAGGGTGTAAAGGCACACTAAGTTAAGCACAAGATGATGTGACCTCTTGCATGATTGTTACAGTAGGTCAGTCAAGTGATCTGAAGGAACAAATGGTTTCTCCACTGCAAGAGAAACTTCTTGTCCAAGTTTTAAGGAGATTGGAGAAACTGAGCCCTGATCCTGTGATATTGTCACAGGGCAAGTTTTACAGGGAGACTCTTCAAATGATGAAGTGAATGCACATCCAGAAATCAGCTTTTGATTGTGTGAAAGACACATTTTTGGTAGCTTTGTGGGTGTATTTTGCTTTTAGGCTGTTGGAACTGTCTGAATTGTACAGGTGGTTATTTCCCCCACTCTGTTATGGTTCCTAGCTGAGACTTCATTGGCTTCTTTGTACAGTTCATTTAATGAGTTTGTCCCTCATTAACAAGATTGTGGCTCCTACTCCAGCTGTTACTGCCCAGAAACTTTTTACAAAATATATATGATTAAACATGATTAACATAAGTCATTAACATAACTCATAACATTAACATTTACTTTCTTAGAAGTGCAAGACAAGAAGTGATGGGGGCCTTTTTCCCCATCAGGATTTACTATCCATCTTCTCTGTGTACCTCTGCAGTCATGTGCAAGTATCAGCTCTTGAAAAGACTTGAAAAAAGGCATCACTATTGGAAATGAATTATAAAAACTGTCAGCTTTTCTGTCTTTCTTCAAAGTATTAGGTACTGATCACTGAGAAAGCCTGCTTAATCTGCTGAGTGAGATCAAAAGGAAAAATACACTTCAGTTCAATTTACTGTTGCCTGAGATTTATGGATCCTGTGCTGCTCGTGTCTGGTTTTTAACCTGTAACTCTAGAATTTGGCAGGCTATTTTCTCCATCGAGGTCTGCTTGCTGTCTGCTGAAACATCATTTGGGCAGCATTAAAGTCAGGCAGCAAGGACAAGTGCAATTTCCCCATCTTAGATTCTTTCCTATACGAAATGGTAAAAGGGACACTCCCAGTAAATAAAGTATGAAATGGAAAAAGGGATATTTGAAGGGATATTGTTGTGGGTGTCCTCTCTGGGTTATTAATGTGTAGGATTTTTCTTCCAGTGAGAGATCACTGGTTCAATTGCACGTGAACATGTTCTGTGTTTAAGGCTCTTGTTACAGAAGATGTTCTTCCAGTAGTAAGGCTGAGTTTGGAGCTCAGCTTGGTGCACAGCTGGTCTGTATGAAATAATTGACAGTTCTATAGCCCAGTTGTTTCATTGCTGTTTCCTGGAAGAGACAGATTGGGTTCACCAGCCTAATCCCCAAACATGTGGTCCATATTCAAATACGAAATGAGGCGGAACTGTGAACAAGCTTTCTGTTTGGTTGGATTTATTTTGGTATATGCCAAATCTATATTCTGTGCAAGTGCATCCCCTGGGATCTCTTCCTAAGCTGCTACTGTGACCCTTCTATCAGACCAGTATCCCAGTTCCTCCAGCCAGGGGAGTGGGGGATTCCAGGCTAAACCTTAACCTTGGAGCAGATTCCACTGAGAGGCAGTGTTTATAGAAAAACAAATAGAAACCTCACTCATTTGTACTTTCTGTTTTCTGTGACACAGGAACTTTCAGAGAAATAAAACAAATGTTAATGGCAAGAAGTAATTTTTGATTAATGATTGGAATTACTCTCTTTGTCTTCCATGGATAGTATGAAATCTATAAAGGAGATTTTTGATATATTCTAATAGCCTCTATAGCTGGCCAAAAAAGAGAGTGAGAAAATGTATTTGCAGGTTTCTATTTGATGTAGCCTAATTTTGGATGGATTTAGGAAATTCATCAATGAAACAGTGTAGATTAAATTTAAAGCAAATCCACATGTTTTAGTCTGTAAGTGCAGACATTTATAAAATAAATTGGTATATCATATTACTTTTGTTTTCTTTAAAATGACTTCATGTGAATTAGACTTGAGTGTGGAGTCATGAGATGTGTTAGGACATGTTGAAAGGTATTAGGCATGCACACAACATCACCTCCTTTGGGTTGTGTAGGTGGGCAAAATTTGGGGCGTTCTGAGTTGTTGCTGTGATGGGACAAGCAGATGAAAGCAACAGATATTTCTTGTCATAGTCTAGTTTCTTTACCATGCAAAATCAGGGGGTTTTCCTACTTAAAGCATAAAAGCAAGCAAAGCTAAGCAATTTCTTTTCTTGCTGTTCCCAGCCTTGTAGATTTTTCAGTCTTATCTACAGTTTTTTGGGTCCTGTCCAAAGGCCTTTCACAGGGTGCTTTAATTTCCATCACCTTCCCCCCTCTTCTCTTTCCTCCTTATCCCTCCTCATTTTGCTTCAGTTATCTGTTCCATACTGAAACTTGAATTTAATTTGTTTTTTCTGGATACAGATCAACGACTACAATTGTCATCTTGAGGAGATTTTGGCCACCTGCACCTGAGCACTGTCAGAGCATCTTTGGTGTGGGGCATCTGCAGAGGAGGCTGAGGCCATATCCAACAGAGCTGAATTTTAGTCTTCTTTTATCTTTACTTTTTCTTTTGTAATCCTACTAGTGATTATTTTTCTTTTCTTCCCAGAGGACACTGACATTTTACCTTTTCAAACACAAAAAGCAAAATTTATGTTCTGTTACCCAGTGATGCTCTTTGATCAGAAGATTGTGTTAACAATTTCTCTTAATTTTGAGACCAGGAAAGAAATGCCTGAGGGTGTCATAAATCATCCATGAGTTCCAAGAGCCTTGCTTTTAAGTAAAGAACTTTCTCCCTACAGTATTGAAACCTGTGATCTGTCATCAGAATGTGAGTTATTTGAGATTTTTAGCACGATGTCGTGTCTTTTGCTGAATTTAGGGGGAAGCTATATACTCCTCTTAACTGAGGACACAATGTGTAGTCATGCTTTTCTTCACTGACATTAGCTGCTACCAAAATAGCTTCAAATATTTGCAAACAGTCAGGACCAGAGCAGCCTCAGAGTGTTGCCCTTTGGTTAAGAAGTTTTTCAAGTACAAATGAAGGTATTCTGGGTCTGGCTGGGCTTACCTTTCCTCACAGAACACTGTTGTGCTCTGATATCTGGGCTGGTTTGGGTACCACAGCAGTGGTTCTGCCAGGGCTGAGCAGGGATCCCACCTTCCTGCAGGGCTGGGAGGGGACATAGCCAGGACACCCAAGCTTGGCTGAGCCCAGGCTGTTCCTCCAGTGGGATAAAAGCCACAGGAAGGAAAGGGGAACATTGGTTATTAAGGCATTTTTTCTCCACAGCAGCCTCTCTGTGTACTGAGGCCCAGCCTGCTGCTGGGAAATGGACAATAAACCATTTTTTTCTACTTTTTAATTTGCTTCCATGCTCAACCTTCACTTTTTATTTTTTAATTAAACTGCCTTTATCTTGACCCCAAACTTTTCATCTTGTTTTCTTCCCTGTCCTGCTGAGGAGGGAGGTGAGAGTGGCTTGGTGGGCACCAGGGTCAGTTTTACACGAGAGCTGCTCAGCCTTGGAGCTGTGGGACACGGGCCAGTGTCTGTCAGGACAATGCCTCCTGTTTATGAAAAGCAGCCAAAATGGCAAAGCAATGCTTTGCTCCAGCTGTTAAAAATGAATTACAGCACAGGCCCACACAGTAGCAGAGGATGCATTTCTACATTTCCACAATTATTGTAAAGCTCTGGTTTGCTGTCTGAGGGCTCATCCAGGAGCTGGAAGCATTAACTGGATTGGTTGAGACTGGTGTTGAAGCTGCATGCTCAGGAATATCTTCAAAAATAGAGCATAAAAGCTTTCATTCTCTCCTGCTTTAGAAAGCCTTGCTTTCCTGGTTCTGTTCAGGGAATGGTTTATTCTGGATAAATGGAAATATTTAGAACATGAAGGACATTCCTGACAATATTATGTTTATTAATATGAAATGGATTTGGATTTTAAATTCTTTTGCTGTTTTAAATGTTGATGTTTAGAATCGTGGTTGGATTCATGAAGCAGCTGCAGTGCTGAGGGTATCCTGAGTCTGCAGCTGGCTAATGAGGAACGATGTTGAATTGGACAATACCAATTTCTGACCTTACCTAGTCTTAGCAATAGTAAGTCTGTCTTAGTAAGAAAAGAAATTACATGTAGAACAATATAGAATGGGGAGGCTATAGTGACAACAGGTGATAAGACTGAAAAAATGAGTGAAACACCAAGCTTGTCAAAAAAATGCATTGTTTGATTCAATCAAAAAGAACATTAACCCAGACATTTTTTCCAAAAATGAAAGGAATGAAATATGCTTGAAAAGCAAATTTTTGTAGCAGTGTTCATCATTGACAAACTTCATTTGAGATTTAAAGGTTGGTTCCCTCTAAAAGTAACATCTGCTAAAACACTGCAGTGTAAAAGAAACTTGTCTCTGTGTGCCCATTCTGCTTTCATGGCACTTCTGATTTACATATAGTTTAATGCAGTAAACATTGAGATGTGTTTTTTGGAGACTACTACCAAAGCTGGATTAATTTGCCATTTCTGTAAAGTGCCATAATTACCAAAAGCATGGATTTGGGGAAGAAATCATGGTGGGTTTTAACTGGAGTAAGCTGGTTTAAATCACTGATAGGTCTCCTGATAATAATCTGTGTAGCTCCAAAGATAAACAAACACCTTAAGGTACAAATGTTTTTATCTTAACAAGAATTTTGTTAACTAATTCCATGGTATTCCAGCTTGTATTAGTGTAATTCTGCCAGAAATACTTAGATCATGACATTAATCTTAAAAGTTTCATTTATTTACTTCAATTTGTGTGAAGAGGTGAGAGGTCTCATAGTGCAGCAGAAATGAGAGAGTCCAGGCATGGTGGTTGTTGCCCAGCAAACTCTGTATGTTGCTCTGAATGTTTGACTGTTAGACTGAACAATATTTAAACAGAATTCAAAGCCCAGAACAGCTGTGACAGCAGAGGAAGTTTCCAGTCTTCTCCCTTTTTAATGTGGGAGCAGGCACTCAGGGAAGATCAGGGACTGGGCTGGGATGTCCAGTGGAATTAACAGGGCAGGAGCCAAGGGAAAGGATGTGCAGAAATGTATCTGGGCTGAAAGCTTGGAAGTTGGAAGCTTTACAACTTGGAAATTGAGAATAAGCCCAGCCTGTCACAGAAATATCTAAAGTAATATGATGAGGCTGAGTAAAACTTGTCCAATCATCTTTTGCTGGTGATAAAATACAATTGTCTGTTATTTTTTGACCAGGCTTCCCAAAGTGGTGGTTGATCCTCTGAGTCTGTCTGTCAGTGTTGAGGAGACATTTGGACAATGCCCCTAAAACCATGTTTGAACTTAGCTCTGAAGTGCTCAGGCAGTGGATGATCATTGCAGGTCTGTTCCAGCTGAAGCAGTGTATTTATTCTAATTTGCTCAGTGTGTATAAAAATGGGAGATTTTTAATTGCAGCTGTGCTTTAAAATATTTATAGTTCCTTAGAAACCTTCAGGTATGGTCTTGATGTCCAAATGACTCGGGGTTTGGACAGGCCATTGAAGCAGAAATGTTTCTGTTCTGGGGATGTTGGCATGTTTGATAACAAGAAGTTTTATCCCCCTGATAAATTAATGTTGCTGACTCCCTGATGTGGCTTGGGGGGGCACCAGACCTGAGCTAATGCACCCCCTCCCCTCCCAGAGCCCCACTGCCTGCCTCCAGGGGATCTTGGAGCTACAGCACAGGTCTAGGATGGATCAGGAGTGCAAATATCCCACCCAGTTATGCACTGGATGCAGCAATTCCACTGAAGTCAGCAAAGGTAGTCCAGATTTTCACTGATACAAGTGGAAACAGAAACATCTTCCATTGAATTAAAACACTGTCCAGCTGCTCAGTAACATTTATTAACTTTACATTTTGCAGATACTGTATATAAACCTGGTTTATGTCTTTCCTAAGTGGCAGTTGGTCTAAACACAGCATCGTGGCACTGTATGAAACATGTGAGAAGTTCCCCTTGGAAGTGAAGGGAAGAGGTTATTATAAACAGCCCAATTCACATTAAAGTGCTTGAAGTGTCCCACTTGCTGCAGTGCTGAAATCTCAGCACACCTGGGGCAGGGGAGCACCCAAAGCATGGGGATGGATTATGGAAGTGTTCTTCCCTCAGTTCCTCTGGTGCTGGGATGTCTGACATCAAAGGGAGGTTTTTCTCAGCCTGGAGGGTATTTTCTTTTTTCACCCTCCCTATTTGTACAGTACAAATATCAGCAATAACACAGAGCATCACATTCTCTACATCTTCCTAGAATTAAATTTTCTCATGTTTCGATGAAGTAGGAAAACAGATTGAAATTCTGGCTGAGCAGGACAACTTTTCATGTTCCATGAGCTTTAAAGTAGCAATGTCTCCATTTGCATTAGCAAGAAACACTTGCCAGTCAGTATTTTTTCTGTTTAGGAATGGTGTTGCTGAGTTTGGAGGTTTGAGATCAGAGAGCTGCTGTTGGAATTCCTCCTCTGTGGCTGATTTCTCAGTGACCATCCCTACACTGACACAGACAGGCTTTCAAAGCTCCAGTGGGTCTCATTTTTCACTCTTTGTTGAATTTACAAGTCCTGAAGGTATTATACCTCTTTAATTTTATCATCTTTTGGCAGTATTTGGCAGTATTTGAAGTGGTTTTTAGTTTGGTGAGGGTTTTTTTGGGGGGGAGGTTGTTGTTGTTGGTATTTATTTGTTTGGGGTTTTTTGTGGGGCTTTTGTTTGGTGTTTGTTGGGGATTTTTTGTTGGGGTTTTGTTTTGGTTTTCTGATTTGTTTTGGGGTTTTTTTTAAGGGGAAGATGATGTTTATTATCATGAAATTGGCTCTGTGGCTAAAATGCTTCAGCCAGTTTTGGGAGATCACAGCTTGCTGCTCTCCTGAATTCAGATTAGAAGAGGTGACTTGATGCTAGTGGATATGATGTGAGTAACCATCACAACATAAATACCCATCTTTTATAGATGAACTAGCCTGTGTTTAAGAGACTCATCATTTTTCATCCACTTTTTCCTTAAAAAAATTGCTTTTTTCTCCTTCCAATCTCAAAAAAATTTTTTCTGGGGCAGAATAACATATGTGCATGTGTGAAAAATTGCTGTTCATAAATGTCTCAACCTAGATAAATATTTAAATATTTGCAGCTTGCCTGCATACATGCTACTGTTGGAATGGATTCCTGAATCAGATTAAAAGATTATTTCTGAGATTTTGCTGATTTTGGAACTTGGACTTCATTACTGCTGTACAAGGATCTTTCTGGATCTTTTGTTTTTATGTAGGATCAGCTTGTGAAGTGGTGCAGTTTTGAAAAGGGCAGGGATCCCTGTTTCCAAAAAGAGGTTATAGTAAATATTTTATAAGAAATATTAATAAATATTGTTGGTACACTGATTTTACTTTTTAAAAAGCTAAGCTGGATAAAGCTCTGTGGGGAAATCTGATTTCCCTCATTTTGTTCTTTTGTTGTGCTGTTGTTGTACTTGAGTTTCAAAGCTGTAGTTGTTTGTCATAAACAAATAGCACACACAGAGTTCTTGTTTCTAATTTTGGGGATTTAGGAATTATCTAAGCATTTATCTAAATTCTGTGAAGGAATGACAGGGAATTAATTATTATTAAATATTTTTAACCACAATATTTCTAAGATACGTTGTTCTTGTGCTTTTTTGTGTTACAGTACCTTTTCTCAGAATTTGTAGTTCAGAGACCTGAAACCTCATTTGAATCTTAATCATTTTTAGCAGGATGTGTGAGACAAACAAGGGTGTTTATACTGAGTGACCCATGGAGCTCTCAAAGATATAAATCACAGGAGCTGCTTGGTAGATCCTTCCCAGCTGCTGCTACAACCCTGTTTCAGTATGGCCAAAACTGCTGTTCTGTTTTCAAATTTTAAATTACATTAAGTACAATTGTAGCATCTGTTTCCTGCATGATTTTCAGCTTCTTGGCAAATGAAAAATCAACATTTTCTTTTCTGCTTCAGCTGATTTCCTTTAGATAGTTATTAATAGTTTGATATTATAGCAAGACCCTTTAATGCAGATGCCCATACTATTTATTGATGATAGATGCTGAGGGCCATATAGTAAATATCTACTGTTCTTTTGGTGTGAATATTTCTGCTGGACAGGATAAGAAGATGATATTAAAAAATAATGTAAAAAATCTTTTTCATATATGTAGTCAATTGGATTCCTCTTAATTCTTTGGACATTTTAGCTGCACTTTGCTTATTATCAGATTCATACTGTGTGCTAAAACCACTTTTTAGAGGTGATTTATTAAAAATTTAATTTAATCTTAGTGGAGAAAATAATCCCATTGGTTTGAGGATGATTGTGATAGTCTGATTAAAGGAATGTACAGCTCCATGAGTTTCAGGCCCTTCAAAGGTGCCTACCTGAGCCAGTGAATTTAGAAACCCTCTGGAGCTCCTCTGTATTCATTAGAGATGCTGCCAGAGAACTTGCAGGGGTTCAGCTGCACCATGGCAGAAATTCTCTCTGTAGAGAGGGCTTCTTGCTTTTTATCTCCAGCTTGGTGTGAACCTGGACTCTAATCCTCGTTATTGTGGATTTTATGTTGTCCCAGTGCAGTGTGGGTGCCCTGGTAACTCACACCAGCCTCTGCTTGGAAGATCTGAAGCTATAAATTGCCTTCTTTCTTATCCCTGAATTCTTTAAAAATATTTTAAAGTGCTGGCTAGATTGAGTGGCTGTCTGAGCAGTAACTGCTGCAAATCAGGGACGGGAAATGCCAAGTTCAGGCAGAATTCACTGCAGGAATGAATGTCAGGAGTGATGCACACCCAAGGACTCAGAGGTACAGCGTGACTTCAGGCTGCCCATGCTGTGAGAGTCTGGGGCTTACAGTCACAAATTAATGAAATGTTGGTCATGGTTCTGGCTGGGAAGCAGGGGAAGAACCTACAAATTCAAATCCCACATAAAAGCCATCAACAAATTATTAGGGAGGCTGAAATGGGAGAATGCAGAGAGGAGGGAAAGCTTTGTAGTGCTCTCAGCTCTGGTTTGTCTCAGACTTTACAGATTGATGGGCACTTAATTTCTATCTCTGCAAATGCTCAGGGTTGGTTGAGGTCTTTCCAGCTGTGTCCTCTGCACTGTTGAAAAACAAACTCTTTTAAGAGACCACTGGGTTCTGGACATGAATTGGGTCCCTTTCATTATCAAAAATGTACACGTGTGTAAAAAGTGTTGCTGAGATGATGTTGGGTTTTTTTACTCCTAGTACGTATCTATTTCATTGTGAGAAAGTGATCATGGGGTAGAGGATTAGAGACAGTGTGCAGAAGGCTAAGACCCCAAGATCTTAAATTTTCCCCCTGTAAAATCTGCTGTTACATTTTCTGGACTAGCAGTGGCATTTATTTTTCTAAAATAATTTTTTATTTTCTGTCTTTTCCTTGTTTTCCCATTCAGAGTTTTGAAGGGTTGCAGAACTCAAATCAAACACTCTCAAGGCACTGGAATGCATTTGGTGCTTTGATACTCCCCAAAGACTTGTGATATGATGGAAGACATGAGGGAGAGATTTAGGGTAAAGTTTGCTTTGATTTCCTAAAGAAAACATTCTACTATCGCAGCTGTTAATCGGATAATCAGAATCTGCAGCTTAAGATCTGATCTAACTTTTCTCTTTTGCCTTCTCTAAAGGGTAAAAGTCTATAGGGGGAAAAATACCCCAAAAGAAATATCATTTATATTGGAATAAATACAGCAAATTTTCATGAATATTTAATATTTCTCCTGTGGGTCTTTTACATGTACATTAGCACACAGCTGAACTTCTCAAATTCAAAAGTGATCTCCTTCCCTTTAGTTTGATTCTTGTTCATAAGGTGCTTGTATTTCTTTCATTTAACTGAGGGTCATGTGTCCCCCACTTCTAAGTTCCATAAAACTTCAATAGCACAAGCTTTTATTTGAAAAAGAGAATCAGAGAGCATTAGTATGAAGGATATGTTACACTCTCAGATAATCCTGAACACTCAGAAGCATTTCATGTTTCTCTCTCCAAATACCTGCATTTTAAAATTTGCTGAAGCTGAGATTTGCCAGGAGATTTACTCACATTTCAGCTGAACATTAATTCTGGGAGCTGGTACATAGAAAAATTGCATGTGTGGCGTTTTATGGGAATTTGTTTTCCTCTTGCTAACAAATTTTAGGGAAGTTTGTTAATTGTGGACATAGCATTATGCACATTAAGAGCAGAATAGTTTTATTTTTTAGCTACCCACCATGTAGAGAGATATTTCTGTTGTCTATATTGTCATCTGTTAAATGCTGTCTAATAAATCCCAAATAAGAAAGACCAATTCAGTTTTCATCTTATGAAAATTCTAAATGGCATGTCCACAAGCCAAGTGGAAAGGTAATTTTTTTGGACTTACTTTACAGCATTGGTCAGTGTTGTTTCTTAGCAGATTTCTTGTTTGTTCTAATCACAGTTTAGGACCAATATGACTTTAAGCAGATTGTTTTCTTTCTTTTGTAGTAAAACCTCAGCACAAACAGCAAGCCATGGAGACAACCTCTTGTTGCAGAATGCTTTATTTTACTGGATGGAGTCATTCTTCCATTGTAAATACTTGACTCTTAAAATACTGGAAAATCTCCAAGAATTAGAGAAACTTTTTGCAAAGACCACTTTACACAGCCTCCAGAGCCCAAAAATGCTGTAAGACAGGCTAAAATCATACAGGCTGTTTCCTTTGCATGCAGCTATTGTTTTGGCTTCAGCAGTAAGTTAATTCATCGTCATTAGTAGGGAAAAGCTCTAAAAATGTCCAGAAGAATGGTGCTTGCTCTTGGGCATTCAGCTACAAAACAGAGATATTCAGCAGTATGGTCGGCCCTCAATTATCCCACACAATGGGCTGCCAGGAGCTGGCTCACATAAAGCAAAGCCACAGCAAATTCAATCCATAGGAATTGGGCTAGAAACCCAAAGTTAATATATTTACTTGTAGCAAGTTTGTAAACAGTTTTGCTTTCAGCAGCAAATTTTAAGAAAATCTAATAACATAGATAAAGAGTAGCCTGCTATATGCATCTTTACCCAGCGTTTCATTCTTTGTGGGGCTCTGCTGTAGCCAGGGGTGTCAGGAGGAGGTGATGCCCTGCTGATACACACCCTGTTTTTCATTCCAGGTGGTGATTTCACTGCAAAGACTTGGTATGAAAATTCTATTTAATGTACTATTTGTAGAAATTTGTATTTTGATATAATGGCTGCATAGCCACAAAGAGGACTTTTGTATTTTTCTAAAAGTGAATGGCCTGGTGAAAAGCACTAGAAGTGCAATAAACTGTGAGGAACCAGGGAGGTTGTTACAGCAGCTCAGCCAAATTCAGCTTTTCTCCCCCAGCTTTCCTCCTGTTACTGAGCCCTTTGCATTAAGAGAAAAACATCTCCCAGCCCCTCTCACTGGCTCTGTTCTGTGTTTCCTGCAAACTGTGAGACATTCCAGCCTTCATTCAGGCTTCAAATCCAGAGGAAATCACGGGAGCTGTAGGTCATAAATTTTCCAGGAGCAGGAATACCTTCTCAGAGGTGCTGAATGCTCTTTGCTTTCACTGGCATTAGCAGTTCTCAGGACTCTCTTACTCTCTTTGATTAGCTTTGTTGCTTGCTAGAGTTTGGGATTTTGAAGGTGGAATACTCATTTTCAGTCAGGCATGCAGCAGAATTATTGTGTATACACCAGCTTTTCTGCACAGAGAGGCAAGGTATGGTTTATTTCAAGAATCTACTTTTTGCTGTGCTGGATTCCAGCTTCTTTAGGGAAGGATTTTCAGCTGCTCTCAAAGCTTGCAGTGATGAGGTGACACAGGCAGTTATTTGTGCAGGCCTAGGAAAGGGTACAGCACTTCAGTACAATATAAATTAACTGCATGGAGTCCATACCACACTGGCTGTTTAGGTTCCTAAAAGCTTAATAAAGCTCATTGTAGTTACTTTCTTTTGAAAAAATCTTTGCCCAGTCCTGTTTTTGAAGTAGGAAGAGTCTTTTTTTCTCTTCCCTACCCTCTGAAGCTGTTCTCTCACACTGAGACACACAGAGCCGGTTCTGGATGTAAACCTGGTAACAAGGTCCTGGTACAACCATTGCTGAATTAATGCACAGGTATCTTAACACATCATTGCCTCAGGGTGAGGGATGGTCCCCTTCAGTCTATGGTCTGCCTACAGCTTACAGAATCACTGTCACCTTCTCCATGGGATTTGTTTTCTTTTTTACCTTCTAACGTGTCAATGTATGTCCCTGGATATTAGAAAGCTTCATTTATCTTAACAGAGGAGATTGGGTGTAATCTTGATTTGTGTGGATATAATTTTGAGAAATGCTTTAGCATAAATAGAATGAAATGTGTGGTGTGTTTTGGGGAGCTCAGGTTGTTGCTTTGGGAAGCAGTCTGGGATTAAATCTGTTGCTGTTGTGAACTGCCTGGTTTCCCCTGCGTGTCCTGCATGGCACGATGAGATCTGATGTGATAAGGTTTTTTCACCATCTGCATGTCTGCTTTTATCTAACACTGCTGTTAGACTTTGATTTGCTGCTTCAGGAAATAGAACTTTCCTTGAGAAGTTACTGTAAACACACAAATGCCTTTCCCTGTATTGGAGCTGAAATTTTGCACTGAATGCTGGCATGATCTGCAGTGAGCATCAGTGGGAACCAGAGTTCCATGTGCTGTTGACAGCTTTGAAACACAACAATGAAAGTCACTTTATCAACTCTTTGTATTCTTTAGATTTATTTTCAGAGAATCTGTGTAGTTGGATGTAATTTGATAACCAAACAGTGAAGGAGAACAAACCAGTTCCAATTACTTGCTACTTGATCCTTGGAATAAACCCAGATAACTATAAAAGTTCTAAATAATTTAGTAAATAGGACGCTGAAATAGGAATTTCTGCCCCTCATCTGGAAATGGATTCCAGTTAAGTTATGACAACACTGTTCTTCAGGAATTCTAAACCTGAATTTATACCTTCATCTTCTGGATTTTAACATGAAATATTCATATATGTAGATATATTTAAGGCATACAGTGTACTGTAATTAATATTTATTATTGATAAGCATTAATCTTTCAATCCAGCTGGGTGTGAAAGGTTCACAGATCCAACCTGCTCTCAGAATACGGAATTAACTCCTCAAGGAGTCTGGAGACCCACTAGTGTTCCAAGGTGACACAAGATATTTGTTAAGTACAGTTGGAGAATATTTCCAGAAAAACTAAACATAGTTATGTCACCATCATTCAAATTCTGCTTCTGATTGATTTTCAAGTTAAGACTAGCTTGTCCTCTTTGTTTCTCTCATTCCAGTCCATGCAATCTAAAAGATTTATGGATAAAATCTAGAGTGTCAGTCTCACAAAGTGAGAAGTTGCAGTTTTTATCACAGAATAAGGCAATTTGACCATTTTTTAACACCTTGGCAAGAGTTTATGACAAGAATAGTCATAGAGGAAACTTTCCCATCAGACTAAACCAAGGTGAAATATAGAATTTCCAAAGTGAGGAAGGTTGAAGTTATTTTTTTTTTTTTTTTCCTTCTCTTGAAGATAAAATTTCAAAAGCTCTGAAAGGTGATTTTCAGAAGTTTGGCAGATGCCTCAGTGTTTCAGACCAGTTGTTAGGAGTTAGTATTTTCCCTGGCCAGTTCTCCTCCCATCAGAGTGGGTATTCAGAGGATGCAGTTTTATGTTACAGCTGGACTCATTAACTGTGGGCAGTGACCAAAAAGGGAGGGCTTGTTTTCCTCACCAGAGCTTCTCCTTCCCTCTCCAGTGTGTCAGTGGTATTGCTACTCTGACCCCACGGTGAACTGATTCAGAGAGCTAAGGCTGTAGAAAACTAACACTAAAACCAGGGAAAATAATGGCTTTTTAGTGCTGTAGTGCTCTGATCCATCCTGGGGTCAGGCAAGTGCTGGTGCTGTGACTGGGGTGTGTAGCCAGAGGCAGGATGAGTGGGAGAGCTCTTCAATTAATGTAAATGTGGTGTGAATGTAGATTTCCAGCAGTTTTATCAGGTTAAAGATTACTTCTGGATTATCTCTATTCCTGTTGAAAAGAAGGGTTTTGTTCTCTCTGCTTAGTGCCTTGTTTTCCTACATCCTCCTTTGAGGTAGCACTGCTGATTTATGGCTTGTTGGATCTGGGGGTTCGGCTGAAGACTTCACTAACAGCAACAAAAAAGAGAATTTCAGCCTCACAAAAGTTATTCTTACATAGCAAGGAACTAGGTAGTGTGAATTTGTCCTTTGTGACAGCAGCACAAATAAATGTTGTACTGTATTTATGCAGAAAAAGTTTATATCCCAGTTCACTGACTCTCAGCTGCTGTGCTGTGCAGGTTTAAAGACTTTTGTGAAGGATAAGAGCCTCAAATCATGTGTGGCATCATCAGTCTCTGCTTTGCCCATGAGATTCTCCTCTGGTAGGACAGTGAGGCACAGAACACTGCTGGATTTAGGGGAGACATGGCTGTACGTGTGTGATGGTCTGCTGTGAAATCATCATCTCATCCTCTGTGTTAACATGAGTGGCTTTTGGATGTTTTGTCTCTAATTTTTCCCATCTGTTCTGTCTGGTTTCACTGAGGTGCCCGTGGAACACACGTTCTCTCGGATGGTTGGGTGGATGCTCTTGGCACGTGAGCACAGTTAATTGCATGGAGCTCCATCTCTAAGGTGAAGTGCTTTTCTGTTCTCTGAGGGACCTGACAGCTCCCAGGAAATGGCATCCTGGCCTCTCCAGACACATTGCACAAGTGATGGGCTCAAGATTTACTTTTGAAGTTTTTGTTCCTTTCAGAAATGAGATTCAATGCAATGCCCTCTGGCCTGGATTTTCTCCCTGCTGCTGTTTTCTTTTGGGATTACTGTTTGGTCATTGTTTGGTTCAGGCCATACTCAATTGCCCTTGTAATTAATGTGGAGCTAATAACCATGTACTGAGTAATCATGGCTGCTCTGCTTTTCTGGGCTTGTTTGGACTGTTTCAGCTCCCACTGACTCTTGGGGGGGAGATTTTTACATTTAACACCTCTGAACTAGAGTATTTCAGCTCTGAGCAACATGCTGATGTATTAAGACACATTAGGTGATAGGATTGTTCTGACTAAATATAAGTGCCTAGAATTGAAGTGTCTGGATGAAAATGAGTCACCCTAGGATTCCTTTAGTGAAGTTCTGTCACTGTGCTCTTGGAGCTGGCATGCTGTGTGCTTCACCCTGAAGTTTGGGCAGATGCCCATAAGAAAAGTGGGAGTAGGTCATCTGTCAAATTTTGATTCGATTTCTAATTTAATTAATCTAGACAGTTGATTTAAATGTCTTTATTTGGTTTTAAATCCATGTTTATCTGTGGAAATGGAAGTTGCCAGATGTAAGAGTTTGGTGTGGAGCTCCCTCAGGCTGACACCAAGAGGAACACCTTTAAAATGTAGATGCTGAGATGCATGTGACAAATGTACACTCAGATGTACAGGAATATTAATATTACCACTGTACCATGCTATGAAATTGTCAGCTTACAGGATCAGCATGGTTATTTGACTGACAGGAGTTGTGCAGTTGGTTTCTTCTGCCTTCATGCCCCAGGAATGAAACTCTGTAGTTTCTGTGTTGCTGCTGGAAGCAGGCACAAGCTCCTGCCTTCTCTTTGCACATTGTGTTTGACAAGTTCACTCTCCTCTTTGCCTGGATACTTCATCTTGTGCTAAAAGAAAGAACCAGTTTACCTCCTGTAATCCACTTTCTGGCTTATTTCACAGTTGTATTTACAACAAGTTTGTTTAAAGCTTCAAAGACCCATTTGTATAGTTCTTGGCTGTCACAAATGAAGAGATGAACTTAATAGTTACTCCCTTTTCTCTACTTAAAGCTCTTCCTTTCCAACAACCTTTTATTGTAGGTACCCCTGGGTAGCAAATCCACAGTACTCAGGTAATGTTTAAAACAAATTGCATTTTACTTGTCCAAGCTTGATTAGGATTTAAGTGTCTTTGGCAGAAATAAAAGATCAGAAATAAAAGATGGTGTAAAGCTCTGAGGTAAATGAAAGTTCATACTTAATATATAAGTAAGGAATATAAAGGAATATAAATGTAAGGAATATAAAATGGAAAAAAAGAAAAAGCAGTGCTTAGCAATCTTTCAGTTTAAGAACTTGAACTTCCCATGATTCTTCTCAATTACTTCACTTCCATACCAAATAAAGAGCCAACTCCAGTATAATACTCTAAATTTGGAAAAATGTTTTAAGTACTCTGCCTGTGTTGGAGCTTGGGAGAAAAGAGAAGGTCATGGAATATGAAGCAGGAACCAGACTCACCTTTTGGGCTGTGGTACCTGGGAGGTTCTGGTACAAATGCATTTCCAACACTTAGCACCTGCTAAATTTCCAGCTCTTGCTCTTCTCAGTGCTTGAAATCACTGAAGGTTATCCACAGGTATAATTTCAGGTGAATGTGTAAGGTCTGCTTTGCTCCTCAGCAGCTGCTGGGTTTGACATTTTGTTAACTGATGGATTTCCCTCTTTCCTAGGTGTTCACCTCCCATGGGCCTACTGTGATCATGCCAACCTGGTTCTGCTCTCGAGAATGGTTTTTTCACGTGGGAAGATTTGATGAGGGTGGAAAGGTGAGTGGTGCAGGTGATCTGTAGTCCAGGAGCCATCTCTTTGTTTAACAGCTTCTGAAAGCTCTCTGCCTCTCTTATTAAGGAACAATAGAGAAGGGGTATAGATGAAAAGTGAGCTCTAAAAACACCTGGGTCATACAATTTTTTTTAAAAGAACAGCCTCCAATCAACCAAAGTTTGGGAATAACCTTGGTGAGGGAAGGACCTACCTGAGATCAACACTGTAATATATCTATTGTGTCAGCAAACCTGGAAAAATGCAAGGTTTCAGATATACAAGCTCCTCTTGGGTCCCTGGAATAGATGCTAAAAAAAGGTGGGGCCATAGTTTTGTTATGAACTATCCCTGCAAGGTGAGGTAGGCTGCTGACAGAGGTTGGGAGGGAAGAAAAGTGCAGAATGGCAGTGAGATAAAAGTACATTTACCTAAGGGGGAAGGTTTGTATCCCTCAGAGGAAAACAGAAGGGCCATAAAACCATTACCAGTAGAACTCATTTATCCACCTGCCTCATGTCCTCTTGTCAATCTTAGTTCTTGTGCTTGTCCTTGGAAGATTTTAGGTAGCTTCTCCTCAAAGATCAGGGCTGAGAGGTTGCAAATTAAATACCTTTGGTCTCAGAAGTGTTCCATCCCTGACAGTTAGGTTCTTTGTCTTTATGAATTTCCTTTATGAGTTCAATTGGATTGCTTTAAGCTCCTCAGCATGTTTATGGTATAAAATCCATGGATTTCTGTTAGCAGTATTTATTGTGGCAGTTGAAATATGTTGACAAATAGTTCTAATTTATACACATTTGAATCCATTTTGTGTGGTTTGGTTCTGAGAGATTTTGCTTCCAGTGGTTTTGGTGAATTTTAGGGCTAAAATGGGTGGTTCTGATTATTTTTTTAAAAAAAGCTTTCATTTATTAGCACTCTAAAAAAATCTGCTAAGGCTATTTCCTATTTTATTATTTAAACTACAACAGATGATTATTTTTATAGCTTTTAAATGAAGCCCTTCAGTGCCATGCAGTGTGTGTATATATATACATGTGTATGTATGTATGAGTATATACAAATATTATTCTTTGGGCTGCCAAAAAATTATAAGTAGACAGCAGGCAGAGAACTGAACTGTTTATAGCAGTGAAAAGATTTGCCCACATGGTGGGTGAGTGGAAGAGCTGGGAATGGTGCCTGGCTCCCAATACAATCTACACTTGCTGACCCATGCTCTTTATTTCTTTTTTATTATTATTTCTTATCATTGTATTTTCACTCTCTGAAGGATGTTTGACTTCTTGAGCGTTGTTAGTAAGCTCCAGAAAGCAAGCAAGTTAAAGCAGCAGCAACAATAGAACAGCAAGCCTAATGATAAAGTTCAAGAGGTTAAGCTAAATAGACTATTGTTCTGTGCTTTTTGCTTTTCATTTTGGCTTTTTTTCCTCCTTCTTTTGTTTTTATGAGTTGGGTTTTTTCTGTTTTGCTCTCTCTGTGTAATTGTGTAGGAACTATGCCACTGCTTATTCAGCTGTAGTACACTGACAGTCTTAATCCTGATGATTTTCCAGCCACAATGCATGATATGTCCTTCTAGTTTGAAGAATTACCAGTGATAAGCTGAACATATTGTTTGTCCCTATTGTGAAGTGTCCAACATGTCCAAGCTCAGACTCTGGCTGATGCAGAGGACCTTCAGAAAAATACCCTATGAACAGGACAGATCTGAACAAAGCAGTGAAGTCAAACCTTTGTCTTCTGTGGGTTTAGAGGACAGAAAATCAAGTCTTAAATCTTCAGCATTTAGTGTTACAAAGTATTTAGCATTGCTCTAACTCGTTCATTTTCATTTGAAAGGAATCCCTTTAAGGCAAAGAAAGTTTTCCTCTGTGTATCAGCAGAGCTGAGAATACTCTGCAGGGTCTCATCCCTGTGTGTATGTTGTGACCTGAGCCAGGATCTGTGTTAATCTGATCACTTCCATCTCCATTTTTGAGTTAGTGTTTATTAATGGGACTTGTGATTGTCATACTGCTGAAAGTAAACACAGGAACAGGCCAACAAATCTCCATGTTTTCTCTGTTTGCTATACTATTTCTTGCCAAAAAGCTGCATTTCTCATTTGAAATTAAATCCAAACACCTGTTCTTCATATTTCAGTGCTTAGGAAAAAAATTGAGGATAATCCTTCCATGGGAGAAATTGTGATTTGATGTTTATGGTGACAGAGTGGGTGGATGGATAAAATACAAATAGATGTGCTATGGTGTAATCCTTTTTTTATTTCAGGTGGATATGTATGTCTCTCTCAGCCATTCAGGCTTTAGATGAAACAGGTTTTTTTCAATTTTTTTAAAATTTAAATTAAGTTCTTTGTGATTGAGATCTGCAGTTGTTGGAAGTGTATTCCTTTTAGGTCCAAAAAAATAGTATCTTCATAAATAAATACAGTCTCTAAGGACCTGACAGGTTTGTTTTATATATATTAATTAACTAAAATGGTAGAGGTTTTATTTATGCACTCTCTGGTAAATGATAATTGAAGCAGGAGTACTGAGAAGATTGTAGCAAGCTCTGATGAGTTCTGAGACTGAGATAATACAATGGAAGGGGTCACAAGCCTAGAAAGTAAAATTCAAATAGTATCCCCTGCTGGAAGAAGAGTCACGTGATGAACCATATTTTTTACTTACTTTTTTTAGGAATCTAAAAATAAAATTAATCTTTTAAGCAGTTTTTGATAAAGAGTGCAGTACTTCCTTATGGAAAGAAGTAGCTGCACTTCACTAAACCCTCCAGAACTCCCATTTGACACTTAGTGTGTGACATTACCATGGGTGGCTTTGCTGCTGGAGTTTTTGGTGTCTCCTAATAAGTAGCACCATTGTTAAAAAGTAATAACCGTGCCCAAAAGCATCACAAAAAATTGTGCTGAGGAAAAAAATGCCCATGCTCTGGTCTAATGTGAAAAGCAGATTTTGAAGCTGGATCATCTGTTGGAGTGGGGAACTCCCCAGTCGTGTGCAGTGGGAGAGAGGAGCCTGTTATTAGTGAAGAAAAGTTATTTTTTCATGTGTCTGACAGAAGTGCTGAGTACAAGGAGAGCTGAATAAAAGATCATTGCTGCTCTGCAGGCTCCACTCCATGCAAGGGTGGAAAATTGCAGTCTTGGCTCTCTCCAGGCAGAATTACTCTTGACATCACAACTGTTACATGCCAAACTTGTCTCTTTCTCTAGGATTTTACCACAACTTGGTTCCAAATTTCCTGTCACCCCTGTGTTTATCCTTCCTTTTTAAGTGTATGAAAACTGAAAATGGAGTGACAGCCTTAAAGTTCTGAGCTAATCTCAAAGTGTAAACAGGGGGAAATTATTCTTAATGAGCCCCAGATGGAATCGTGCATTGTAAACCACCAGCCTTTCTGAATACAAACTGTGCCTCCAAACAAAGTGTCTGGAGCTCAGTTTCATTCTATTTTTGTGATAAAAGGTCACAAAAAACACGAACTGAGGAGGTGTCAAAATATCCTTTTGAGCACAGGAGGCTGAAGGCCATGGTGTAAAGCTCTGAGGTAAATGTAGCTGTTAGGCACTCACTGATGCAATTTTCCATGTTTCTCTGCCAGAGCACACAAATGTCATTCCCTTCAGAAAGGCAAGTGGTTACAATAATGCCTGAGAGGTAAAAGGCTAAGTAGGATTTTGGTTTTTTGGAACATGAATTAAAATACTGTCAGGCTGTCAAATAACCTATCAAGATGCTTTGGGGAAAATTGGGGTAAAATATAGGCACTACTGGGTTTTTTTTTTTGTTTGGTTTTGGCTTGAAATAGTTAAGGCTGAACAGAGATCAATATTTGATCTAAAAAGCAGAGAAAAAGTGGTGGAGCCAGTGATTAATTACACTTAGAAGCTATTTGAAAATTCACCCCATACCCCATGTCTAATTATATTTTCCGCTAGTCTGTTATTAAATATCATTTACAATTTACCACCTCCCTTCCATTTGACTTCCCCATAATCTTTGTTTAACTGCATTTCTCTGTGCCAAGACATTTGGTTGAAAGCAAGCTTTTGGAGTTTCCTTTAACCTGTTATTTCCCAAACAATGAAATAAATGCTTATGGGCTCCAGGTCCTATAATCAAAGCAAAATGATGGAAAGCCATGATTTGGATGAGAGCCAAGAAATGAAGGGACAGATATGTGGAAAGGGAGACTTAAGAATATCTTGGCTAATCCTGTAGAAAAGCTATTAATAGCTGTTTAGTTCTTTCCATTCACCAATTTTAGGCTCCTCTGAGGAATTAAAGTGATTTTTTCTGTCCATCAGTTACCCTGACAGTGCTGACTGGTTTACAAAATACGTACCAATCTACATCCCAGTTTTCCTTGATGCCTCTGATCAAAAGGGAGGACCAAGCTTTCCCAAACCTGGAGGCTTTTTTCCCATGTGGTTTGATGTCTCTCCTGTCTTGTTTGTCTTTGCTGTTTATTCTAAGTGCATGTATTCATGAAGTATAATGGTAGATCTCCCATTTCCTCCAGTCAGACTTCTCTGCACAGGCTAAATCTCCACTGGTTGTGCTCACAAGGATCTGCCACCTCTGGCAGAGTGCCTGTGAACTGGGAGAGGGCAGGGAATCAAATGTGACTGAGACAAGGTTGAGATGGATAAATCTACATTCACATCTCTGCAATGGTAGAGATGGATGGGGAAGCTGGGACAGATTGATTCTCTGGCAGAATCACTCTTATCTATTTGGTTTAGCAGTGAAAGTCAGCTTGTATATTTATTTATATTATTTATATTTACATTCATTTATTTTTATTTATATTTTATATTATATATTTTATATATGTCTCTACAGCCCTGTGGTGGTTTCTGTCCAAATGAAGGATGAGGGACCAAATGAAAGGACTGTTGTCAGCCTGGAGTGCTGCTGTTGGTCATCCCAGGGCTACAGCATGAGCTCACCAGGGGTTAATGGTTACAGCATTACACAGGGCATCACTTACATTAAAACTCCTCCAAAAATTGCTGATCGTCCCTACTGATGCTCCTCATCATTACTGATGGTGGAGGTGCAGGAGTTGTAGCCAGAATTGCTCGTTGGGAGATGCTTGAACCTCGTGGAAAAATGTTGAGGTCGCTGCAGTTGGAGCACAGTGTGATGCCAGGAGTGAGAACAGCAAGAGAAGGATCATAAATAATTTAGTTTGGTCCCTGAACCAGGAGTTACTTTGATTCAAGACAGGGTTCTGACAGCCCATGGTGTATAAAAAAATCAGTCCCCTCATCTGTACAACCATCAGCACAGCAAGCAGTACCTGCCCAAAATACTGGGTCAACAGCAACCCTTCCCCTGTTCAGTGGGAATGTGGTTTTGCATTTGGCTGGTTAGAGCAGAGCTGGGGCAGGCTGTGCTTTTCTCTGGGAGCTGTAATTAGTTTATCCCTTTTTGCAGCAGAGGATGTGGGGTTGGGATTTGCCTATAATGTGGAAAATTCTGCATGTAGTCCAGTAACATGTAAACTGTGCAATTTAATTGTATTTATTATTGCTGAAAGCTATTGATGTGGTAGCCTATTGCTGAAATGCTGGGTTAGTAATTGAGACTTTTAGCTATGGATATTAATTTTCAAAAAATACATTAAAATATCCCTTTAGTGGTTAAACAGCTTTTTCTTTCAAAGATGTGTTGTTTCACAAAGATTCCTGGTGTTTAAAATGCCATCTGGATCCAATAATAGATCTCAACTGGGAAGGAACTCTGGTATTGCAGCAAACTTACACGCTCAAGAGCCTTAGGAAGTCCCATCCCTGCAGGATCCATAACACAGTCAACATCTTTCCTCTGAAAAATGCGTGGCAGTGCTGCTCCTTTGTAATGTGAGAGGCCACTGCTGAGCAGTACAAGGCACCTGCTCCTTCCTAGGGCTGGGTGCACTTTATTCCAGAGCATTTCTGGCAGTTCAAGGAAAGCAAAAGAGCCCTTGGAACCAAACAGTGTTTGGAAAGATCCTTTTACTTCTGCAGTAACTCTTCTTAAATATACATCTTAATGGTTGTCTTGAATAATGTCAATGCTTACCCAAAAGAGAAGGAATTGCTGAGATGGGTATGACATAATCATAGATCTCAATCAAAATCTGACTCCTGCAGCAAGCTGATACCTGCTGCACTTGTGCCATGAGACATGGTCTAGTGTGTGACCAGAAAAGAGAAAAAGGTTTAAACTTTGCTGCTGGCTCAGTATTTCCCTTAAAGTCCACAATAAGGAAAATATAGAAACGGCTACAAGATAAATGGAAAGAAATTGATTTTGTTTTTTTCTTGTATTCTTGGTGACTGTGGTTGCTAGCTGCCACTCCAGCTTCTCCCAGATTTCTTTTGTGGCTTTCAAAGTAGGTTCACATAAAGCATGGATTGTATGAACTTGTCTAAAAGTTTTCTTCTGCATTGCAGCTCTTAAAGCAGAAGTCAGAGAAATGTCTGCAAAGAACCAATATCTGCAGATGAGCTGCCCTTCGTGGGCCAGAGCAGAATCCATTTAATTCCCAGTGAGGGAGCGTGGCCCAAATCAGTGTCACACATGAATCAGAGCGAGGGCTGGAGCTGCAGAGTCCAGAGCTTGACTGGATTCTGATTTCTCCCAAGATAAACATGTCCAGCTGAGTGTTTTGGAGCTGTTTTCCAGCGTTCAGAGATTTTTTTGTCTCATTTCTCTTCCACTCCCACACCCCTCTGGCTACTCAGCCTGGTGAACTGTCTTGCTCTCATAACTAGAGGGCCAGTCCAGCACTTTAATTATAGAATCTCATTTTCTTAATTATGGAAGAAACTCAGAAGCTGTAGTAATAGGGAAAAATTTCAATTAATATTTTTTTTTAACTTGTACTCTTATTATTTTTCTGTGTTGAAATAGAATGGTCAAAATTGAGGTTGAGGTTTATGACCTGGTTATTCATATGTGTGATATTGTCCACAGAAAGAAATGTATTTCAATCTCTTCACCTTCTTTTCCTTCTCAATTTTGTCATGTTATCTTTCAGCTTTTTATTAAGCTACACTTAAATATTTTCTTTGACCCACCTGGTTCTATAAAAGGGAGTTTTTTAGTCTGGTAAAAACCATGTGACCTTTAAAACACTGTATTTCTGGAAATATCTGTATTTAAACATGAAAAGATGAAATGTTCTAGTATTTCAAGATGCTGTAGCTTTGCAAAATATAAATAAACACTACTTTTTTTACCCTCTGTGCAGGGCTTTAAAGGTGGGTTTATGCTTTCATATGCCACAAAATGGAATTGTGTGCTATAATTGCCCTTCTGACACTGCATCACTTGCATGAAAATTCTCTGATTTTTAAGTGGAAAATGTTGAAATGATTGTGAAATCCCTCATTTTTCCTAGAGCTTGCTAGATCCATAATTGCAGGAGCTTTTATCCTGTAGCATTTCCAGCAGAGTGGGTGCAATCCCGTAAGGGTGAATGTACCATGGAAGGAAATTTCAAGAAAAAAAATAATTTTCAGATGTTGCCTCATTCTGAGGTTGCCTTTATTGCAGTTTTTATTGAAGTCTGTCATTATGGGGCCTGAGTCACCTTTCCTATTTGTATGACAGCCAGAGAAAGGAGAATTCCAGTAAAATGAGAAAAAAAAAAACCTTCTCAAGTCACTTTTCAGTCCTTTTCAGTATAATCTATTTGGTTACATGGAACTTTAGGCTGCACAAGCTGTTTAGCAGCTGGGTTTCTTCTCCTTATGGATTCACTTGCACCAAGCTTGAGATCCCTGTCAAAATGAGATGATGTTGATTTTTCCACCTCTTCTCTTGCAGTCAGCTGCACTTCATTTTTAAATAGCACTGATCATTCAGCAGCATTAGCTGCATTTATTTCATGACCCATTAGAGAAGTTCATTGGGACATACACAAATAATTATTATTATTATAGAGTCAGAGATGGGCTTGGGTTGGAAGGGAACTTAAAGATTTTCTTGATCTTTACCAGATTGCTCCAAGCTCCATCCAACCTGGCCTTGGACACTTCCAGGGATGGGGAATCCACACCTTCCCTGAGCAAGAAGTATTTCTGAATAACAATCCTGCTGAATATTCATTTGGCAAAAAAACCAAACATCTTCAGATGTAACTGAATACTGATATAATAACTGTTTTCTGTTGCAGGGTGTCCCAGAGGATTTGTTGTTTTTTTATGAACATCTCAAGAAGGGTGGTGGAGTCTTTCGAGTGAACCATTGCCTCCTGCTCTACCGCTACCACCCCCAGGCTGAGACCCACTCTGTCCTAGAGTAAGCTGTGGTTTCTTGGAGAATTTAAAAGTTGGTTTTGTCTTGGATCATAGCAGCAGAGATGGTGAAATTGCATTGGGGATTTCATTAGGGTTTTTAATATGTAATATACGAGGGTTTCATTCTCATGGTTTTTGCCATATGAACCATAATGTAAAAGGTATTTTTGATTTCAAAATCAACTGCCTCGATACTAAAAAGTAAACAGAAACTTGTAATACCAACAAAAACACTCTTTTGAAAAAAAAAAAGAACCAGACCAAAACCAAACCTTTAATCTGATAATGTGCTGTCTTTACATATATTATTTTCTTATTTTAAAGGGTCTAAACCACCAAAATCAGATAATGAGGTTTGAAAAATCCCTGAGGATGTTTAGGAATAATTATCTCAGGTGCTTCCTTGAAGGTGCCTTTGTTGCCTGTTGCCTTTCCTGGGCTGCTCAGCCCCTAAACAAGATATTAAATTGCTGATTCCTCTACATGCTGCAAGCTGAGCCAAAGCTGTTCCTTTCCCTCATGCACTGACATTAATAAAAAATTACATGGGCTGTGCTGTCCTTTAGGAATCCCATGCCAGAATCACAGTGGTAATTAAGTAAACTGTTTTCTTACTGATTAATGATGTAAGTACACTTTTCAGTCAGTCCTGGTTTTATGGCTTTGTAAAACTGAACGTTCCTGTGTACATTTTTGTTGTCCATCCCTGTATTGTATTGCTGTACATAGCAAAATTCATACATATATACAAAAATACACTGTAAAACAAGTAAGTCCCATAGACAGCACACTCATGGTTAATGTCACTACAGATCTTTAGAAATACATATAAATGTGCTTATCTATATAAAATCATTTAACTCTGAAAAGGTCATTCAAGCAAATAGTACATACGATTTTGATTTTGCAAACAAGCATGAGATAAATTATTTTATCCATGTTGAAATGTAAGGATTTTTTTGGTTTTTTTTCCTTTTTAGCTGTGTGATCCTTTTGGCAGTTAGTGACCAACTTTTCAGCCACACATTATGAGATGCTAAGAACTCTTGGAAGCCTTTTGCTTCTATCTGTGGGAAAGCATCTAATTCTTGGAAATTAATTTGTTTTGAATTTACTGCAAGCTGTTGCTTATTCAGATCTCCAAGGTTGTGTGGCACAAGCACCCTGAATTACAGCATCCTGGGGGAATGTGGAAATGCTGTGAGCTGTTTCAGATGTGTGGGGTGCGTGTCCAAATTGGCGCCTCTCTTGTCTCATTCTAAGAAATCAGAGTCTGCTTTTCCTCTTGGCTTCCTGCTGGTACTACTGGGGATGATGTTTGGTGTGACTTTCCAAACACGAGGTTGTGCAACAGCTCTTTGGCCTGGCTCGTTCCCTTGTTTGTTGCCCGATTTGGGAAGGGTTGCCCGGAGTTTGTGCCTGGAGACCGAAGTGCACGTTGAGTAAAGGAGATTAATGGACTCATCTCAAAGGTTTATCATTTAAATTGGGTCTTCCCTAATTTTGCTCTTGGTCATTCCACACTTTATAATGCATATTCTGGCTTTTCTAGCAGCCTTTTTCTTTATATATTATGTTTTGTTCAGAATTTTCTGGGGTGTTTTGCCTTTTGCCATTGGCCCAGGTCATCTTTTAATTTTGGGTTGCTTTAGATCTGCATTTGGAAGTAGTAGCTCACCATCCAAATTAATAACTTGTCTCAGATCAAAATGATGTTTGTAGTAAAGTTGATTTTTTTTTTAAAACACTACATGCCTAGTTTCAGTCTTAAAAACCATAAAATGGTGTTTTTATGCAAAGGTGCATCATTCATTCTTTTCAGCAGTCACTTGTAGCCTGTGATGGTTTCAGTTTATGTGGGTGTCTTTAAGAGCCTTCTAGGGGGAAAGAAGCCTCATTGCATTTTCAGACCTCCTAAAATATATATAAAATTACTTGGCAAGTGACATTTGGTTCTTTTATTTTTAGTTAGTATGTATAATTGTAAACATTCATGTGCTTTAGGTCACTTCCTATGATTAGTATCCTTCTGGAACAAATATCTGGAGTTGAGAATATCTGTGAAGCAGGAAACTAAATCTTATTTGCATTCTCCCTTACCCTGGAGGCATCAGTCTGCATTATTAAATGTTTTGGGTGCATGACAGAATCTGCATGAAGTTCAGTGTCTGTATTAGATTGCATTAGGTGCATGCAGAAATATGAATGTGCTCATTGTCATTTCATCCACAGTCTGTGATGGATACCTACTGGATTTTGAGAAACTTCTCTTCAGCTAGGAATTCACAACATGAAATCCCACTTTTCATATCTCTTTGATCTAAATCACTTTATTTGGTGTTGTATCCTAGGGCTGTGCGTACTCAGTGCTGCACGGCCACATTAAATTGATGTGAGACCATATCAGAGTTGGCTTTAGAGTGAGGAATACTGCAGCAAGAAAGTCTAATGTGTAATAAAAACATTTTAAAATTCACAGATTTTTATCTTGCCAAAGGGGAGAGAAAGGAATTGTATATACAACAATACCTCACTGCAAGATGAAAGTGAGCTTGGAGTGAAGTGAGCAATAAAAAATTGCACTTGTCTTTAGGTAGTGCTGCTCATGAAGACAGGTGGTTGGGGCATGCAGCTAATCCTTGGAGCAGTTTACAGGTTTTTAGTCAAGGCAGATTTAATACATGTGGAAAATAAGGTTTTGCAGACCTTCTGTCTAAGATCCAGGCAATTCCCTTTTACACAGAAAAGGTGAAGTGCACCTTCAGTAATTTCAGATCCCCTGTGCTCAGAACAAGGATGATATTGCTCTGCAGAAATAAGCAGAATTACATAATCTATTGAAAACATCTGGCTTCAGGCTCTGGAAGCTTCCACTGTCATCTGAGTGAAGAGGAACAGGAATTAGAGTGAAGCACACATTTGGCTGTTTCAGAGGTGCTCTGAGGCCAGGTCTCAGATCTGTGGTGAGCACAGGAATGCCTCCTTCATTTCCTGCACAAACACAACCAAAAACAGGCAGGACAGGGGAGTAGCCTAACATATTCCTGTAGAGCTGAAATTAAGATGAGGTCAACTTCATTTTTATCTTCTACGCTTGCATTTGGCACTTCAATTAAACATGGAAACTAATGACCTCATTAGATTCTTGAAAAGTAGATGCCATTAACATTGATAGTCTCTGTCTCTCTTAATAAGCCTTTCATGAAAAATAGGCCACAATGCAAACCATGCCTCAGCTAATGACCCATGACCTGAAGATGAACTCAGACATTAATAGAACCTATTAACAGTGTAAATGTAATAACTCAGTGGGACGATATAGTCCAGCAATTAATAAGTTCACACGAAGTTCAACAGAACAACAACAGTGAAAAAAATCAGTTTATTCACCAGTATGGCCAAGGTTCAAAAACAATTTATTTCTGAATTTCCTGTGGATGGTGAGGGCCTTGAATTCTGCATGCAACCCTGGCTGTAAGGGATGGGTTTTTTCAGCTCTTACTGTGATGTTCTCAGTTCCTCAATCTCTGGTTTATGGATTAGGTGAGGTTCACCTATCATACAGAACTCTCTTACCCTGCCATCAATAAAAAAGGCCCTGGAAGAGGCCGTTCACTTGGGCAGCTCCTCTTCCTGCCTGGTGTTACCTGAGCACTGTGCAGGGCCAGCACAGGGAGAAAAGGTCAGATTTATGGATCTATAGTATTTCTGAGCATGGCAATCGATGCCTCAAATTCCAGTACTGTTCAGGATGTTGGGCTTGTATTTCTGCATTGCTCAAGTACTTGTACATCTGTCTTTGCTCTGTGGATTCACTTATGTGGCCTCACTGGAGGAAGGAGGGGAAAGGCAGTGCAACAATATGGCGAGGTTTGACTGAGCTCAGACATTAAATCATGTTGCTTTTATTGTCACATTATCTTTCATTTCAAAATAGGAGTAGAGCAGATGTTTCTTGACTCCTGTATTCAGTCAGTAGGTCACCACACATTTTTAACAGAGCTCCATTGTTGCATTACTTGGGTGGATGGTCTGCTAATAACTACTTGGGGCTGAGGAACACACGGCGTAGTCATTCTCACCCTCTGCATGAATACCCTCGTTTCACTCCTGCAGAATTTTGGCTCCTCTTCTTCCTCCCAGGCTCCGTAACTGCTGAGCATTGAGGGGCCATGGCAAGTGAGATCTTAGGAAAATCATGTAAGCCTCAAAAATGACATTTCAAGTGGAAATACTTCTAACGTTTCTTTTACAAAGTTGTGACAACAAAGTGAAAGCCATGGGGGAAATAATAAATTTCAAGACTTAGGGTCAAGAAAGAGTTTTGGATGTGGGAACAAATTTGTACAGTGAGAAGAATTTTGTCCCACCTTCTGTCTGAGGAAAATCTTGTGACCTGAACACAGGCTTGGACATGGTACTAAAGGCTGCTGCAAATTGCTTACTCTCATCTTTTCTGAGATGGGTAGGAAAAGCTGTCTTGATTTGGGGGGGATGCAGAATAATAACCCCTCCTAGGTTTTGCTGGTGGCTGTGAATATGTAATAACTCATAATCTGAAAATAGCTGTGAGAATCATCTCGGAGCAGTGGTTTGTACAACTTCTAGATCGTTTCAGGCAATTTCTTTAATTACCCTTTGCATGTTGCTACAGCTCCTGTCTGGTGCACCTGCACTGGCTCGTGAAGGATGGGAAAATGGCATTCCCTTATCCCTCGAGGCAGGAATCCCAGTTATCTATTCTGGAAACATCAAAAAATGTGGCAAATTAGGTGAAGCGGAAACCTGAAGGGAATAACCGAAACTCTCTCCTCTGACACCTGTAAGCTCCCTTTTGCCCCAGCGTGTGGGATTGTTTGTGCAGAGTGAGTTCTCACAAAGATGAAGCCTTGTGAGTGCCACTCTAAAAGCTCAGTCACAAATTCTCCCCTCAGTTCTGTGTTTATCTGATTGCTTGCACTGTTAAAAGTATTTCAGGGTTAACTCAAGGCTTCAAAGTGTTTGATATAACTTAATTTTTTCACTGAAAACACACAGTATGGAGGTGTGAGCTTCAAATGCTTTTCTGTGGGCATTGTCATAAGAATGCCTCATAGTGATGCAAGCAAAAAAATCCCAGCTGCTGGGTATATTGGCTTTGTTTTTACAACCCACAGTACACATATAAGAAAGTTTTTTATTGGTGTTAAGTGAAGCTGTCTGACAATATTCTTGTGGTTGAACAACAGCCCAATTAATTTGGAGTTTAATACCTTTTATTTTGGAGTGCAGTTCTCTTGCAAGCTTTCCCCACTTGCATTTCCACTATAACATTGATAGGTGAGATGTCAGTAAATCTGCTTCAGTCTGAAATCTTCACAAGTGCTTAACACTGAGATTTGCTCTGATTGAATTTTACCTCAGCAGGGACTCCTGTGCCACTGAGGCTCTCATGGCCTAGACAGCAACCAGGAACTGTCTGAAAGAGCCTGGACATCAATCTCCATGAAAATAAAAACATCTTTTATAAGCCTGGGGGTAGATGGCAGTGTTTACACCACACCTAGAAATTAAGTAGAAGTTCTTTTCCATACCTTGTAAGGCTGCCTGGTTTTTTACTTTAGCTTTCTTAATATTGCAAACTCAAGTGGAAAAGAAACTTGCCAGTGTCACTCAAGCCAACAGAACAGATTCTGCAGTTCCTTTGGAATGTAATACAGTGTTATCCTTCTGAAGTCACATTTCAAAGGAAAATCACTTTTAAAGCCTTTCCATTTATGTGCAAAGCAATAATCTTCCTTTTTAGAAGAGCGCAGAAGCTCTAAAATGTCTAGTAAAGTGATCCTGCTAAAATACTTGACCTTCATATTTTGCTCCTTAAGCTTCTCTTCTGGGAATACAGTATGCTGTCATGAGCATGGAAAAAGGCAAGTGTCAAAGGATGCCAGCAGCAGTTAAAGCTTTGCAGCAGGAATGCATCTTGTGGTTGCTTTAGAAGAGATTTTTGATCAAATCCAATCATTTCTTTTCCTTCATTTGAAATGCTGGTGCAGAGCCACAATCCTTGAAAGTGTGGGGAAATTTTATTTGTGCACGAGGTTTTTCCAAGTTATCACACATTCAGTGATGAAGTGCTGAGCAGGATCTGGCTGTGCTGAAGGGAAGGGGAAGTCACTGGGTCCTGTGAGGGCTGTGTGGTCTTCAGAACATAACTTGGGGCTGTGAAAGAATGATGCAAATAAGCAAATGGAAATCCCCATTTGGATTGCCTTAAATAAGGAGACACCATGAGGGGTTCATCAGAATTTCCTGGGAAAGAAGGTTACAGCTCAAGGTGCTTTAGTCAATAGATGTAGGTTAGGGAGATTCATTCGTCAAATTGAGAAAAATCAATTTATTCTCTCTTACAATTAATAATTCTGAGGTGGGTTCCTCATTAATGAATATTAAATGAATGCTGGAAACAAAGCATATGTTTCTAACAGCAGGCAGTTTTCTGTAATCCAAGATAAATGTTGTACTCTTAAGTATCACATTGCAGGGTAGGGCACACACAAACATGAAAAAAGCTGTAGTTGTCCAAGTGGATTTGCCAGTTGGGAGAAATGAACAAACTGCTTTCCTTGACATTGTTTTCTCTTTCTGAGAACCTGTTTTGAACTTGTTGAAGATGTCAGCAGATCTTCAGTATCTAAGGCTGTTGGATGGGCCCTTGCTGTGGATGGTTCCAGAGCTGTGGGATTTGTCATTTGGTATTTGTGTCACCCTTGTTTACCTCAGCCACCTGGCTTAATTATGCTCTAGAAGTTACCCCAAAGATGAGGACTTAAAGGTGTAATTGCACACAGACCTCTGCCAGTTGGCTTTTTTCCTAAAGCATGTTTTAAAAAGTTCTATGAGGCATGCTGTGTTTTAGAAGGAAAAAATAAACCCCACTGCTTTTTGTTCCTGGAAATGCAGTTTCTTACGAAAGTTGCCTCCAAATAAAGGGACAGTCACATTTGTGTCATTGCTGAATAACAACTGGGAACTTTTACAGTTAAATCTGTGTGATTTGGTGTGAAATGTGTGTGTGTGCAGGCTGGGCAGTGTGAATGCTGTGCCAGGGGGGTTTGGGTGGGACTGGGCAGTGCTGGGGTTGTTGCTGGAGGGAGTCACTGATGCAGAGCTTTGTCACTGCTGTGCTGGAGGCTCAGCCAAGTACCACACTGGAAATGCATTTATGCTCTGGGGCTGGGGGCAAGCTGGACTTCAAAATCTGTGAGATTCCAGCTCCACATCAGCCAGGGAGAATGGTCCCATGGGCAGATGGAGCAGGAGGAGCTCAGCTTGGGTTTAGGAGATGCTTTGCCTGTGTCACTGCAGGGTTCTAGAGCAGCTCACAGGTGAGTAAAGGTGTGGGAAAGGTTGAATTTCATTACCACAGCTGCAGCTTTTCATATTCTTGTGATCTGGGAGGGTTCTTGAAAATACAAGCTGTTTAGCTACTGCTTCCTATCTATCTGAATGGTTTTTGTCTGAGAATTTCCACAGAATTTCTTTTCTATATTTCCCTGAGAAATTTCCAGTCTAATGTTTTGATGGGATTTTTTTTGTATTACATGAATCACTTTGGTCAGGTTTACATGTAGGTGAGTGTGGACATGTGCATATAGGTCTATAATAATGCTAAGTGTTTTGGGGGTCAAAATCTGCCTTTTTTCCAACTCTCCAGGGGAACCATCTGGAATCACCGAGTCAGGTTTCTTGAGGACAGAGTCCTGAGCTCCTGGACATCATTCACCATTTGGAATGCTGGCAAGCAAGGCAAGAAGCTCTACAGAAGCTTGTCACCAGCTAATCAGAAAAAGGTGAGCTGGAAAGTAACATTTGTACAAACTCACTTCTTTCTTCATATTCCCCCATGATACTTCTCATCTAACTCAGCAAAATTATTGTAAGATATTTTGTCCCCAGGTTGATAATTAATATAAATTGGGGCAATTCTCAATATTCTGTGTGATGAATTTCTTCTTTTAAAATGCCATGATATTTTATTTCTGCTAAGCCCAGCAGAGACACAGCTGCAGTAGGCAGGTACTCAGGGTGAGTAGAGCAACCCTTTATTTGGGTTGTATGGTACTGAACTGCCTTATCCAGGGTCATCCATACCTGTGTAATATTTGCCCAGTTCCAAAGTGGATACTGGACACATCCCTGGTCACTGTGACTCCCTTTGGAAAGCTTGATTGCCAAAAACAAGGGTTTGGTGTGGGCTGAAAGGGTGAGTAGAAACTGCTGGATGTGACTGTCCCATTCACAGTCAGCTGAAAATGCTTGTATTTGGCAGATATTTCTCAGGATAGATTTGCCCAAGAGTCTAAATACCTTATTTTTATAGCATTTTCTTGTGTGCAATTACTTTGTGTTAGATAAAGGCTTTAGGGTAATGTCAAATGGCTGTTTTGTATAAAGAGCCACAGAACATTCATTTTATTGCTGCATGTGTTTTTCTTTTCTTAAGAATATGGATGGGAAGACAAAATGACAAATACATATAAAAACCTGATTAATGTTGTGGCCCTCAGACCACACACATCTAAAAAAAATAGAAGACATTTGTGTACACATAGTTAGAATTACTGAATAGGCATGGGAGACTCTGAGGCAGTAAAGGTACAAAGCAAAAACTGAACTGAATTTTCTGCTTGATATTCCAGTGCCATTCCAGTGCCATCCCTCAGTCATTGCCATCACGTGGCTGTGGGTGAGCTGTGTGAAAAGACATGAAATGCTATGAATCAGTTGCTTTGTTCAGAGAGGACAGCCCTGTCCATTAAATATGATTTTATCTTGGTCATGCAGTGCAGGTTGTACAAGATTTTGGGGGGTTTATGGAAATATTCTCTTTCCTTGCTGTTTGCTGAGCTCCTTTGGAATTTCACTGACTGGCTGTGGCCACTGGGCTGACACTCAGCAACCACTGTGCCTCTCCCTCCTTAAAATTAGGAAAATTAGACAATTAATTCCAAGGGAAGGGATGGCAGCTTGTCTGGTAGATTTTTGAGGTGTTACAGAAGAAAATAGACCATGTTGGTTTTGTAGTGCTGTCTCACCATCTCAGGTGTTGGGATTTTGGTTGGTTTGGTTTTCTGGCTGTTTTTTTGTACCAAACCAAAATGGAAATTGGTGCTAAGACAGAGCCTCAGGCTCTGGGTACATCTGCCACCTCCACTCCAGTTCAACACAGAGCGACAACTTAAAGATGTCACAGCAGAGGGGATACAAAAGGCAAGAGGAAGCCAATATTGTTGGGGATTTGCCACTTTCCTGCCCAAGACCTCAAGCCCAGCTCCTTTCCTGGGGAATGAGCTCCATGCCCTGCTGACCTTCCCAGAACATTTGCTTTGGCACTGCTCAGCCTGGGACACTGCTCTGCTTCTGTCAAGGTTACACTTGCACATATTGCAGCATGGTTTGGTTGGATATAAAAATTCTGCACTGAGCATTAACCCCTGAGTCACTGGGTTCAGCAAACCCACTGCCAGATGCAGTTGCACAAGCCAAGTGTGGCTCAGTTTGCACAGGTACTGCTGAAAACTGCTGTAAAATGCAGGCACAGTGATCCTTAACACCCTGTACAGAACAATCAAACCATCCCCTCAGTCTGATGTGTTGTCTGAAGTATTCAGGGGCCTTCTCAGACGCAAAGATAAATCACTTCAGAAAAGGATTTGTGTCATCCTAGGTGAGAGTAGAGGCTTTTGGATGGTTGATTTCTGATTAAATCAGTGTTCTCTGTAGTAATTAAAGCACTAGTTTTATATATCTGTTCACAATTATGATTGGCACTGTAACTTCCTAGCTTTTCCAAAAGTGAGATCCCAAATCTATCCATCTCAGCCAGAATTGAAACTTAAATGATGTTCTCGTGTTTCCTATCAGTCACTGGCACAGAGCTCTTGAAATAGGGAAAACATCTCACTCCAGGAGCTGTTCAAAGAATTATGCTGCTGGAGTTTCAGAAAATAAATTAATATAATTTGCAGTAGGTAATTCATGGCAGTTTTCATTTTATTCCAAATGAATAACAGTAAAAGGCCAGTAGAGAAACTCCACATTATACTTTTCCTCAAAAACCCTTCAGGTATTTTGTGACTAATCTCTTTCCAAAGACTCTAAAATCCCATATGAAGAAAGGTTGTAAATAGTTATTGTTTCATCCTTTCCAGTCCTGAAAACAATAAAATGCTTTTCCTGTCTCACCCTTTACAACCAACTTAACAAGATTTAAGCTTTCATATATTCTGTTAATTATGAGAACACCAGAGATTTTGTATCAGTTTGAATCTGCAAGTGGAATCTCTGAATGAAGACCCTGAAATATGATTTCATCAATTATGCAAATCACCTTTAAAACATAAATTCAAAAGCCCCTTAGGGTAAAAGATGATGTATTACCTCCATATAATTGCCATTTTCTCCTCTTGAAGGTCCAGTTGTGTAAAACAGTGTGATTTTAAAAAGTCCAATACCTTTGGAAGTGCAGGTGAGATTGCCAAAGTTAGCTGTATAATTTAACTAAGATTGAACTAAAGATATGTATGCTTTATTTATTAATTTATTATGACAATTAGATTCTAATTATTATATCATTATTACATTATATATAATAACCACGATGACAATTATAGTTTATTTATAGATATAAAAATATCTTAAAGTATAAAACCAACTAAAATTAAGTTTAGACAGAATATAGCTGTCTAAACTTAGTTTTAGTTGGTTTTATACTTTAAGTCAGTTTAGGCTTCTGAAAAATTCAGCTATGCTCTGTTTGACTTTTATTGAGATGCAGAATTCCATCAGATGTCCTGACTGACTTTGGGCTGGAGTGTGGAGTCACTGCAGGTTTGTTTTCTCAACTGGCACCAAGTACCTGTAGAAAATTTGGGACACATACTCCTAGAATAAATAATAACCCCCCCAAAAAAACCTACCACATACAGCTTGTATTATTTTATAATTTTGAGAAAAACCTGGACTCTGCTAAATCCTCAGGAAGTTAATTAAATAATTTGAATTGTCAGGCTTAGGGTGTGTAAGAAAACATGTTTTTCAAAGAAAAGAATGTCTCTAGTATTTTTAGAACCTGGTAAACAAAGCAATTGCATTTCTTATGCTGACAGGGTCTTTGTGGGATGTTTGAAAAGCCCAGCTCTGCCCTGTGCCAAAGAGCTTTGTTTCTTAGAAAACAAAATTCAGGCAATTCCAGGAAGCAGCAGTCTGTCTATGTTCATACTCACTAACAAATGATTACTTTAGTTTGTTTGGAAAACAGTGTGAATGTGAATTATGGTTATGGTAAAAGAGAAAAGGACACCTCAGCAATTCTCCCTTTTCCCTCAGCCATCTGTAGGTGAATATTAAAATGATGCTTTGTCTCCAAAGGAGTCAGGCAAAAATCCAAGGCTCAGTATTTCTGCTAAACAGCAACACATGAAAAAAAATATTCCACTAGTAGATTTTTTTATGAATTAATTACCATGATCTCAGTATTCTTAGGGAAATTCTGCTTCCTGGCTGTCCCCTTCTTGAGTCACACTGCTGACAGTGGTTCAGTATTAGCATTTCTGCAAGAATGAAGTCAAACAGACCTTTTTTTGTTTAAAACACATCCGTTGTGTCTATAATTTGCAGCTGAAGATGGAAACCAAATGTTTTTGGGATGCTCCATGTGCCTGGAGGGTTTCTGAGCTGTCTTGTCTGCTCTTTTATTCTCCATCAAACTTTAGCTAAAAGAAGAACTTCAGCATTAACATTTTGTGTCATTTCCGATGGCTGAAAATAGCGTTCCAGTGGCTCATGGAGAAGCAGGGGAAAGGACCAAATGATCATCAGCTCATCAGTGGGCTGGGAACAGTGCTTGTACACAGCCAGGCCATGCCATTCCTCTCTCACAACCCTGTCTGCTGGTGGCAAACAGAAAAAGTAGTTTGAAGGCCCTTTTCCCATTTCCAAAATCATCCACTGGTTTCCCTTTGCCTTTTTCCACAAGCAGCATCACCAAACTTTATGTTGCAGCTCTGGGCCTTCAGCTCATTCCCACAGCCAAGGAGAGCTCAAGTTTTGTAGCATTTTAACCATTCTAAAAGTGTGTGAGTGGCACCATCAGAGCCTGGAGTGGGGACATGAAACATGAATAAAGGGGAGAATATTACACCCACCTTGACAGTGGAATGACAGTGTGAAAGGAAGTTTAACTTTAAGGAAGTTAAATAGTTATCTATTTAAACTTGCATTGTAATGCTCTCAGTTACTTTGTTTTGACATGAATGGCCAAAATTGATTTTGCTTTTGCAGAGATGTATATTAACATGCTCCCAAGGCTTTCTACAAGCTTCAATGAAAGAATTATAAATAGGAGAATTAAAGAGGGTTCAGTAGAAGTTTAAAACAGATGGGATGTGGAGGGAATGCAGCAGGGAAGATCTGCTCAGTAAGATTTTGTGGGGTTTGCAGGTTGTCTCTTTGAAGGGGACTCTGAGAAAACCAGCTGATGTTATGAGGAGGGAGAAGTCACAGCGTGCAGGTGACCATTTATTGAAAGGGTTTTCCAGTTTTCTGTCAGGTTCTGCTCAGTTATTGACTCTCCCATGTGAAACTTGCCTCTCATGTCCTTCCAGCTCAAAGGGACCTGGAGAATGTGCTGATGACAGGTTGTTGCTTTCTGTAAAATGGCTGTTACAGACCCAAAGCAAACCACAGGTGAAAATAAGATAGGGGAATAAAATCCTGTGAAAACCATTCACCATAAAAGGACATCATTAAGCTGATGAAATCTTTCAGTTTTTCCATTATGAAATCTGAGTGGAATGGGAAGTGTGAGGAAACATTCTCTGCAGCAGCCAAGCAGTCACACAGGAAACAAACAATTAAATTGTTGTGTAATCACAGCAGAGCTCAAACAGGCAGGTAGTCCCAGCTGCACCCCAAGGCACTCTTCTGTCATTCCTGATCCTTCCTTCCCAGGTTGGGCACTGGAGAAGGATCTGCTGCCCATTAATCCCCTTTTCCCCAGGGAGGTCTGATAGCGCCAGCCTGGCCCTGCAGAGCCCCTGTGTTTATTAGGAAGAGCCAGCCAGAGAAGGGCTTTTATCTTCCTCAAAAGTGTCTTCCCCTAGCAGAGGTTGTGTCTGAGTAAATCTCTTATCTTTCAAGCTATGTAAACTTTCTCTTAAGAGGGAGAAGGCGATTTCTCCTTTTCCCCTTACACCACTGTTAATGGAAGTTGCAATTCATATTTATAATGACTTACAGTAGTTCCATAGCTTGCCTCTAGCAGATACCCAGCTGTCTCCCCCAGTTCTGAGCTGAGAGAATTAGCAGTGTTCATTCCTTTGGCAATTTTGTAATTGTGCAGATTTTTATACAAGTGATGTTCAGAACAAAAACATGGAATAATTCATATATTTTAGTAACATTGAAGTGTGATCTGAGGACTCAGAGATACTGTCAGAGGTATTGCTAAAGAGTAATTTTGCTAAAAGGGGGGTGGGGGGAAGTAAATTGAGACTCCTTCATGGCTTTATAAATTGATGGTTTCTCACAGGGAGGCAGGAGTTCATGTGTGGATAGATGTTCTTCATAAAAGCTACAAGAAAGAAGCCCATTAATGCAGGAAAATAAATAGGTGTCTCTGGGTTTATCCTGATAGTGTATAAAGTAAACAACTCCCATAAGCCTGATGTCCTGACTTCTCCTTACAGGATAAACAACTGTGCCCAAGTCCTGTATTTAGACTCCAAACATAGCTTTGCTTTAATTGGAAAATAAATAGTTTGTGTCAGAAAAATAGTTGACTTCCATTTTGGCCACCCACATGGTGTGCAGTCTGCAGAAAAATCACCCATTCAAGTCTGACCTGTTTTATTCTGCTGTAAATACCAGATCTAAGCTGCCTGAATCACTGAGAATTACACAGGGAAATACCTCAGTGATAACAAAAATGGGTTTGAGTTCTTTCCATCTTCCAAAGGAAGTTTGTCACAGACTCACCTGTGATATTTTTTTCACAGAGGGGTTTTGTGTGGGTGGCAAAAGGACAGAGTTTTCTACCCCCAGAAATTGAAGTGATGGCCCAGGGTGAGAGAGAGGGTTAGAATTAATGGCAATTTAGTGATACAAGAAGTGGCTTTGGAGAGAAACTGTTTACAGGGGGATGCAGTGACAGGACAAGGAGAAATGGTTTTAAACTGACTGAGATTGGATATTAGAAAGGAATTGATTCATGCTGAGAAGTTCAGGCACCAGTCAGGGGTTTCTGTTAACTGGGTGAAAACACACTGAGGGTGAACAGTTTTTTCTGTTGTTTTTTGGGTTTTTTTGAGACTTTCTAACAGATCTTGCAGCTGAATTCTCAGTTACTGAGAGAAAAGTATAAATAGAATTTCCTTGTGTCATAAGTTTTGGTGGTTTATTTTGGGTTTTATTATCTATAAGAGCATAAGCAGCTCCAAAAATAGCTTAATTTATTGGACAGTAAGTCAACATATTGAACTGTATTTGTTCCTAGAACTCTGCTGGGTTGACACTGAAGGCACATCCTGCTAAATACTGTTTATTATGATCACAGCTTCTAGGACAGTAAAACAAAAGTGGCAGAACTGAGATTTGCTGAATATTGGAGAATTTTAAAGGTGGTTAGCACAGAATGAAGAGAATACAGCCAGGGAACTTCTCTTCCCACAGTGACTTCATCTGCTCACATATTTATAGATCTGTGTGAGAACACATCCACACCATCTGATTTTCCAGCTACAACAAAGCATTGCAGTGGGCATGGAAATAGGATGAAAAGAGTATTAATCTGTGAAAGAGCTGTTTGTGTGTGTTAATCTAAGCCAGCTGCACCAGCCACAAACACCTTGTACAGTGTCCAGCACCTTCCTGAATTCCCTCCTTCCTTTCCATTTCCATTCCAGTGCTGACACAGGGTTAAAGTCAGTGCAATCCCTGCATCAGGATCACCCAGAGCAAATTCTGGATGTGCCCATGATGTGATTCCTCACTCACACAGCCCCACTGTGGAAATTCTGTGTTTCCTTAAGGTTCTGTTCTTCCTTTGGTGCCTGTTTTTCAGCCACCTCTTCTCCAGGTCTCAGGTCTCTGAGGGGTTCCAAGGACTGGCCCTGCCCACCCCTCCAGTTTCTCAGTCCATTTTCCTCATTGCTTGGGCCACTGGTGCTTTGCAGCCTTATTTGCAGTCCCTTGATGCTTTTGTTTGCATTCTCTTGCCATTGATGTTTTTAATGAAGGAAGTGATATTATGGTATTAGAAAAAAAGTGTTTCCCTCTAGACAAACAGAATGAGGTCACTTTAGGTAAAAGAAAACCATCTTAATCACAGGAAGAAAATGTGTGAGAGAGATTTTAGACATGGAAAGCTAGCCAGCTTTTTCAGCCTTCTCTAACTCAGTAAATTAATAAACAGCTGTTTGGCTTTTCAGATTTTCTCAGCAGTAAGTGTTGTTAATCAATTTTTAATGGAGCAATTAAAAAGATATGAAAGCTGCTATCCAGCTTTCACCAGAATAATTGATTTCTGTATGACCTTAACTATCTCAAGTGTTCTGCTTCAGCATAAGAGCTCAATGTAGATAATATGAATAGATCCAATGGAAGTCAAAGGAAAACATAGCCATGTTTATTTTAAAAAATCTTGCAAGATGTTCCTGGCAACCTAGTGGCTCAAAAATAAAGCCACTGTGTATTTTAGATGGCAGGCATTTATTCTGCCTGCATATTTATGAGGAATGCAAATAAAAACCCATCTGAAATATCTGGCACCTAGGGCTGCAAATAATGCTTTCATAACTCTAGTAAGAATAAGCAAAGCAAAGTAGTAATTATTTGTGTTTATAAACATCAGATCTGCTGAACTTTTCAGTTGAAAAATTCAAGTCCATAACCATAGGAATTCCCAAATCTGGTGTGCTGTGCCCTGGAACTGAGGCTGCTATTGCAGAGCACCCAAAGCAGTGGTGCAGCACCACGGCCCTGAGGTGTCTGGGGGTGCAGTCCATGCTTGGGCTGGACAAGAGAGGTTTTTATTCCATCTCATCTTGGGTTTTAGTGGAAGTGCCCAAACGAGGAGATGGTCTCTGGTTGAGTTTACTCCCTGAGGATGGGGTTGGTGCTGCTCCTTTGCAGTCAGTGACTTAGATCAGAGTGTGCTCATAGACAACTGCAGAATTTCTCAACTCCTTAAGATGCACAAAGGATTTAAGATCTTAAGATACAGAAAGGATTTAATAAGGGTTTAAGCTCCAAAGGAGGCCCAGGGTGCTCTACCCCATTCCTGTGTCCATTCCCATGCCTGCAGCTCTGCTCACAGATACATTTCAGGTGAAATGCTGCTATTGAAACATTCTGCTTCTCTTTACCAGGTAACTGCATTTTGTGATGTCGATGAAAAGAAAATAACAAAAGGATTCTACACTTATGAGGAATCTGAGGTGAGTTATAACCATTGCATTCTTTATTGGGATCTAGAAGTGTCCTGGGGAATGTGATGAAGGAATTTGTCACTGATCTTGTATGTTGTGTAGCAGCTCATTTTGGTAAAGAGGCCGTGACAGAAGATTGGAAGGCTGGGAATGGACACTGGAATGCAAACTGGAGCCAGGGCTGTCAGCTTCACACTCAGTCAAGTCAGTTTAGAAAGACAAAAATACTTATTCTGAAAGGATTCTGATGATGGGGTGAAAATCTTCACTGACAGGTTTGTCTTCTGAATGGGAGCAGAATTTAGTTTATGATGGATAATGGGAAAGGAACCCTCAAAATTAAAAGTTTTCCAGCAAGTTATCTTGTGAATCAGATTACCCTCAGTTTGCCAGGGATAAGGTATCTGGGAAGGAGGGACAGCTTGTGCTTAGCCTGGAGTAGCTGTTCAATTCTCTGCTGGGAAAACATGAAGTGCTTTGAGCTGCATGGAAGCAACTGGGAGTCAGCATTTCACTGCCCAGCAGTTCAGCAATATGTCAGTATGACTGACACAGACCCTGGGCTTTCATCTTCCTAGAACAAACCCATTTTCTCAGATCTGCTGTAAAGAAGATTGTCCTGCAACTGTTGTGAATCCTTAGAAAATCCTGCAGCTTGGCTCCATGGTGAAGTCCCAGTTGACCATAAGCCCTCTGACAATTCCCAGCAGCAGGAAAAGCTCCTCCTCTGTCTCTGCTCTTGTGCCTGCTCTGAGGGCACAGTGAGCTCATGAAAATGGCAAAAAATTAACCAAAAAAAAGAAGGAACATCGTTTGTTACAGGATGGGCTATTGAAGCTGCACACCTTGATATCAGATCACAGAGGGAATTGTTTGGGAAAGGGCTGGAAGTGGAGTTTGGAGGTGAGGAGGAAGCAGTGGAGCAGTGAGAGCTGCTCCTCTCTGCAGCAGGAAGCTCCAAACTCAGATCTGGTGTCACTTTCACACAATTGCACTGAAATGTGATGGGCACTGAAACAACACACAGACAATGAGCAGGGTCTCTTTAGCATCATGGTTCAACATACTTTTTTCCCCTTTTAGAGTTCAGCAGCTCCTAAAACCAAGCTAGCAAGTAAACTGAATTCTTCTGTACCCCTTCTTCCTGCAGGAGAGACCAAAACCCAAAATTCCTGTGTGTCACTTCAGGGACGCCACTCCGCCCTTTGTGATCTGTGTGAAGCTGGTGAGTTCCACCTTTGGCTTCATGAGCTGCACTTGCTCCTTAGGAAAATGAGTTTCTATTTATTCTAAGATGCTTTTCTCAAAAACTTTTGCTTTACAGTTGAATGGCTTTTTTTTTAATCAAACTGATTGCACAAGGTATTTTGGGATTTAAATCAGTATTGGGTAAAATTAAGAATAAGAAAAGGGAGAGCTTCTGTGAAGGAGCTGAGTCTGTTGAACTTCCTTGCCCAATACCAAAAATACCCCAATGAGCACATGCACTCAGCCTCCTTTGGGCCAAGTATTTTGCAGCCCCATGGCAAAGGCTTTCTTTTAAATCAGACCTTAAAAGCCATTTTCTGTATCTGATTGTGGTAACTTAATTCAGCTGGTTTAATTGCCCTGATAATATAATTAGAAGATGATAACCAGCAGTTCTGCTGCTGCTATAACACAGAAGCTTTAAAATAGCAAACACATTGCAGTGGTGAGCACCAATAAAAACCCCTCTGACAGCAGCTAAAACCTGCAGCTCCACACAACACTGACATCCTAAGGCTGTGCTGGATCTCTTCTCCTCTGAACCTCCTCTCCTCTGCTCCAGCCTGCTTTTAACTTGGCACTCCCAACCTCATCAACTCAGCTCTAACTCAGGGTTGTAAAGCCAGCCTGAGAGTGCCTCAGGGCTTTGTTGTGTACTGTTGGTTGATAAACTCTTGGATCAGCAAGTACTATTACAACTAATTTAATTTTTCATACTGCATATAACAGTGGGTGGAAGTCCCCAGACAAAACATCTGTGCAACCTGTTCTAAAGCACATTTAATCTGTGAAGCCCTTACAATGAGACTATTATACAACATCTTGTCTGCAAACTCTGGTCTCTGACTTCAGTTGGGATTTCAAGTCCATTTTTCTTTTCATGGCCACTGAGCATTTTCTGCTTGCTTATTCTTTACCATCCAAAGTTCATCACCATTTTCTGAAGAAGGAAGTGTGCTTTAAAGGGCTTTATTGGCTTTTATTTTGCTGTTTGTGGTAGGGGATTATTTTTCCTTTTGATACAGACAAAACCTGCATGTTTCTGTGCAGCTCTGAGAGGGTGATTTTGGGGATTAGATGTGTTTATTAAGTGGGTTGTTTACAAGAAGTGACTCTGTTGGCCAAGTACTTGGAGCAGCTTGGGCTCATTTAATTTTTCAGGCAGTTCCTCCCTTGTGATCACTGGTGTGGTTTTGGTACCAGAGCAAATCCTTCTGGAAGAAGCAGGCATCCTCTGATCTTTGCTCAGTTTGCATTTTATAATGGCTTCACAGACAGCTGGAGCTGGAATTCTGCTCTGTGTGTGAGTTTTTGCTGAAGAGAATGGAAGTGTGGCTTTAGCTGGTCAGAGCACTTCACCCAAGGGTTTGTGCTCCCTGTTTGCTCTCACTTGGAGGTAAAAACAAACTTCAAAATGCTGCATTGATTCCTGGCTTGGCTTGGATTCCAGTGGCTGGAAATGAAAGGGATTTTTATTTTTCTGTCACAGCAATTAAACTAATTTGATTGTATAAAGTTTTCAGAAAATTGGTGGTTAGATCTCTTATTGTACAGCCCTGCCTGGTTTGTCCTGTGCTCTGGGGATGAAAGATTTGTCTTCAACTCTGCAACTTTTTTAGCATCTGGTCTCTTATGTATTTTTTTAACCCCTCTATAAAGCAGGTTATTTTTCCCAACTCCTTCAATTCCAGTTTCATTTGGACTCCATTTCTGTAACCTCCCATCCTGAACATTCACAGTTAGAACTTCACCCTTGCTGTGCTGGGCCAACCACACAAACACAAGCAACTGCTTCATCCCCCACCTGAGGTGTTGTCATCATTAATTTTGGGGGGTTTCTTGGTGCCATTCTTTAAGATCAGTAATTAAGGATTCCAGGAAGACCCCAGTGCTCAGGAATGCTGAAGTTTCCCTATTTTCCTGACATCACTGAGCTTGCTCATGGACCAAATGCACCCTGTTCCTGTCCTGATAACTCAACTGGGGCCCAGAACAAACACCTTTAACTCTGCAGAGTATTTCACCTGCTTGATGAAGGGCTTGTTTTATCAGACAACTTAATCAGTGCTCAAAATCCACCCAAAGCACTTGTCCAGCTCATTCCCTTGGTCCATTTTCTGCCCATGTCTGGGTTAGCAAACACAGGAGCAGAGCTGGGCTGAGCAGCCCTTTTGAGGAGCTGTCTGATATCCTCCCCACACTGATTTGAACACTTAACTTTCCAACATATCCTGAATTTTTGTGTAGAAACTTTCCTGAACCTGGGTTTATTTGTTTAGTTCTGCAAATGGAACTTTTTTCTGTGGTCTAAAGAATCAGTAACCCAACCTGAAATGAGTTTGATCTCATTTTCTTGTTCTTTCCTCACAGGACTTGACAGGTGGAGCCTTTGAAACAAACCTGGACACGCTGAACCTGAAGGAAGGGGTTGATTATTATCACTTTAACTAAACCAAGGTGAGGCAGTGCTACTGAAGTGTGCAGCTCTCTGTTTCTGGGTGCAGGAAGACTTAAATTCTTCAGGGATTTAGAACATTTGAGTCATCTGTGCTTTGTTAATTTAATCTTTGGGCTGAGTAACCCCTTTGTAAGGGAGGTCACAGTTACACCAGGGTAATGCTGTGTGCTCAGTTTTACTGTTGCACATCACTCAGCTGGAGTGGGAAATTTTGTTTCTAATTTAAACACCCACCAAGCACAGGCCATTTTTGGGTTTCCAGAGCACTGTAATCACAGGGAAGCCAAGGGCAAAGCCTGAAGTGCTGCAAGTGCAGAGTTCTCTGTCACACACTGCTTGGAGCTCTCAGCCCTTCCCCGCTCCCAGGACATTCTCTGAGAGCTGCTGGTGTTTCCCAGGGCTCTGCAGAGCCCAGGGCTGGTTCAAAGGGAGCATCCTCAGCTTTGGGGCTGGGTGAGAAGCACAGCTGAGGCTCTGGCAGCACCTGGCAGCCAGGTGAGCCCAGCTGCTGCTCCTCACAATTTCCACTGCACCTTCCCCCGCTGGACACTCAGGCTGTGCCAGCACAGCTTGTGCTGTTCTTGCAGCAGGGACCTACAGGTGTGACTACAACCCAAAATCTCTCAAGAGCGTTCTAGAAAGTTCCCTCTGAGTGGCAGTGGGGCAGCACAGGGGCTGTGGGTGAAGGAGCATTTCCTCCTGGGGTGTGTGCAGCACGTGGCCAATAGCTCTGCTCAGTGGGAGCTCAGTGAAACAATCAGTGAAGATCCCTGAGCTCCACTAATTCCACCTGCCAGTCCAGCTTGCAAGAATCCTTAAGAAGTGTTGAATAAGCTCATTTATAGTTACTTTCTTCAAAACCAAACAGAATCTGAGGCAGCCGGGTTGGAGCATTGGAAGTGAGCACCTGCATTTTGCAACATTTACTTCACAGAGAAACTGGCTTGGCTTTAGCTTTTCTGCCTAAACTTTTCCTTCCTTTCAAATTTGTAGAGAAGTGTCTGTATACACACACAGCCACTGTTCAAGTGTTGGGATAGTGGGATTTAATTACAGCCATAAAATAACAGTGTAATTACAATATGATGTGGCCTGTGCATTTGACCTCCCCATCCCACTGATCTCACTAAAAATCAATTTTGAAGCTATTTCATTTTGTAAGGGGTAAGAAATGAGCTGGATTCCTGGCAGCTGCTTGAAGGACTGAGTCACCTGTTTTGTACCACAAAAACAATTTGCCTGAATCAGTTACATAACGAGCTGGTAGGAGAGGCTTTGACATCAGCTGAAGTGAAACCTGGGGTTTTTGTTTGACCGTGACATAGGAATGACAGACTTTTCCACAGAGACACTTGATGCTCAGGGTGATTTCAGCATCACTAAGTGTTGCCATTCTCACTCTGAAAAATAAATCTTGAAGAGACCAGTGCAGCAGGTCAGGTTTAATTCTTGGTGTGTGTAGAAGCACAGGCTTCGTTCAGTCACAAAACACTGACACCAAACCAGACAGGTCAGTGTGACAGAGCATGACAAGAACCTGCCAGACAGCAACATTAAAAATTGAAAACATGGAATTTTGGTTGTCTTCCTGTGGCACATCTGTGCTTTCAGACAGGCTCTGCCTCTCCTGTGCAGCAGTGCAGGATCCTGTGCAGCTCTGCTGAGATGCAGCACGTGGGGATCCAGCCATGGCTCAGCCTCTTCCCATCCTGGCAGCGCAGGAACCACGAGCTCCAGGACAGCCCAGCAGCCAGGGCTGCTCCTCATGCTGAGCTCTGCCAGAGAGAAAGGAAAAGGACAGGTCACATGGAGCAGGTGTCTGGCATTGCTGTCCCAGGTAATTAACAAACCTGAACAGCAAAGAAAATGCAAAGCTGTCCTTTTAGTCCTTTTAACACCATGGTCTGAACTGCCCTCCAGCAAGATTTAGTTGTACCAAATTTAAAGGAGTAGAAAGTGTTGATTTCAGCTGAAGCCAACTTCATTCACCTTTTTATCCTGCCATGCTTGGCCTCCTCTCTCAGCTGTCAGCTTCTCCCACCTGAGCTGTGCTCTGGGCACTGTTGGGAGCAGCACTGGGGACACAGGGACAGCTGGGACAGCTCTTCCTCCTCCTCCTCCTCCTCCTCAGTGGCACCGTGAGCTGCAGGCTCAGCTCTGGGCTGGAAGTTACACTGACTGCTTTTGCTCAGGGGAGCAAGAGGGAGAGTTCCAAACTGAGCACAAAAGATCCAGATCCCACCTGTACCAGCTCCATTGGAGATACCTGGACGTGGATTTGGATATTTCTTATTATTCTGTTTATCCCAGAGACAGTTTTCTCCTTAAGCATCAATCTTCTCTCCTTCAGCCTTCAATAATTAAGAATTAAAATAAGGAGGTTTTTTTGTGATCAGAGAGTTCATCTTGCAAGATCTCTTATTTTGAGCATAACCTTTCTATTACTTGATAGAAAATCTTTAAAAGCAACACTCGGGTCAGTTTTCATTCTAAAAACAACTCCTTGTCTGGGCAGCAGGTTCAGAGTCTTGTTTTCCAGAATTATAAAAATGTTAGCTGAGGTTTCTTAAAATTGTACTAAAAGCAGATGGTAAAAACTGGAAAATGAATGAAGAAACTGCTATGAGGCAGCAGGAGGTCTTTGAAGGGTATTCACAGTGTCTTAAGTATGAGTCTTTAAAGAAAGATAAATATTTATATACACACAGTAACCCACATTCTTTAAAATACTAAAAACCTCTCCTAGAACCCCTACCAAAGCAGAAAGTTCTGTATTTCTGAAATACTGAGCTGGGTGGGCACATCCAAACTATCTAAAAATATAAATTACATATACATATATTACATATATATATATATATATATATACACACACATACACTATGGTTTTGTATGCTATTCATGCACAGAGGCAGTGCTGCAATCCTGTGGTTTGCACACCACCTCATGTCATCATCTTGCTGTTGAAATTGAGAAGTTCCTGTGTTTTCCCTTTCCCCAGGAAGGGCAGAGGAGCAGTGGCTGCACATCTGTGTCTGGAATGTGGCGCTGCCAGCCTGGAATGCTCTCTGGAATGAGGCTGGAAGGGCCTGAGGCAGCAGCTCCAGCCATCCCACGTGTGCTGCAGCTGGCTGGGAACACTCAGGGACACCTCCATGAACAAAGCACCCCCTGGAGCACTTCCCACCTCACCTTGGTCACCAGCTGGGGTCGGGGCACTTGCAGCAGGTCACAGAGGCAGTTTCGTCTCTCCCTCACCACGGGCAGCTCTGCTTCCCTGGGAGAGCAGAGGTTGTTTGAGTTAATTCACACCCATCCACACAACTCCCTCAGTGCTCCAGGTCAGCCCTGCACACAATGGCTCTGGCCTTTCCTGCACATTTCAAATGCCAGCAGTTTTTGTTGTGTCACATCTGAAGAGTAATGGACCATTTTTGTACCACCCTAAGTCAGGTAAACCACAAATACCCACCAGATCTGCCACAGGTAACCAGTGGCTAATAAAATGACCAAGACTATTATTTTATAGAGTTTTATATTAAAAACCCTACTGATTTGCACAGACCTTTTGATTGGAAGTTCATTTAATTGATTCTCTAAAGTTATTGGATTTGGAGAAGACTCTCCCATCCTCTTTATAGAGAAAAAGCAAAAAAGGGCAAGTTAGAAATCACTTCAACTTTTTTTTCACACCTTGGACAATTTATCTTATTTACTGGAAACTTTCCTGTGGCTAAACAAAATCTATTATTTATAGAGTAATTTGTTTAAACTCTGTATGACACAACTGCATGATAAAAGTCTCTGGAGTCCCAACAAGGAAAATATGTGTATCCAGTAATCACCATATCAAATTCTCATTTGTCTTCCTGCTGTTAATACATAGGGAAATTCAGAATTTAGACTGATTATTTTAGCACTGGGAGAGCTTGAGGAAAACAAGCAGCTCACTGTGACAGCAACAACTTCAAATCTCTTTTTCTACAAACAAATCTACCAAGATGAATCAGTTTTGAGTACATGAGCTTTTTGTCTTTCATCTCAGAGCAATGGCCATAGTGCAGCAGGGTACCCAGGGCTTGCTCCAAGCCAGAAAAAGCCAGGCACACCCTAAAAATGAGAGACTGAAAAGAGAATATTCATTTTTCTGGGGAAGTGTTTTGTTTGGATTCAGGAACCCAGTTCTTTATGAGCAGAGCTGAACTGCCACTGCTTCTCCTGCACCCCTGTGAGTGCTGGCCCTGGAGCCACCCCCTGTGACAGCACTCAGCTCATCCTGCTCAGAGCCAGGTAACAAATTCCTCATGCAATTCCTGAGCAAGCCTGCTCTTAAATGCAGGTTTCCTAATGGAGTTCTGACTCAGACCCAACACAATCCTAAATTTCCACATAAACAAGGAATTGTAACCACAGGCAGAACTGCTGGCAACCACCCCTTCAAACCTGAGACTCTTGTTCTAATTTTGCACTGGAAAATTCAGAAAAAGAGCAGCAGCCACCCCTCCTAATGATAAACTCAGCTTTCTTTTCACAAATATAAAGTTATTATAAGCTCAAGCACAGAAATAAACTGGAAACTACATAAAAGCCAAACAGTGTAACATGCAGTTTGCAACTCTGTCACCCACCCTTAATGTGTATTTGTTCTTTGAGCTTGTCTGGGATAAATTTATTTCCATGAAATGTCAATGAAGACAGCCATTTAATATAATGACTAAATAAATGATTTATTTTTCTATATTTGTCTGTTCTCTGTGACTGCTGTGCTGGCCCAGGTCTGTGACAAGGAAAAATATTTAACAAGGCAGCAAAACTAATAAAATAATTCTTTATCTTAAAATTCTGTACTTTCTCAAATCTCCCAGCCATGCAACCTTTTATCTGCCCAGGTGATGATAATGCCAGTGCTAGAATTTTCAGAAAGGGGAAAATCCAGTGCCAAAGTGCTGGTTCCCTGCTCCTGTCACTGCAGAGCTGCTCATGGAATGATTCCTTTGCTCTGAAAGTCACTGGATCATGCTCATAAAGAACAGGACCCTGTTCCCTTGTCCCTGGAAGAAGGTAACAGTACAGGTAAAAGGAGGGGAAAAAATGAATTACATTCCATGGAGTGGTTGTTTAATTCATGCCATCCTATGCCTGGGAAATATCTCAACTGCTCCAATTCCAAATCTTTGCTTGAATACAACGCTTGTAGCATGTTGAGTAATTACATTTCATGGGAGATTTGAGCTGTTCTGCTAATTCTGTTGTTTTCCAGCTTGCAGAGATCCTTCCTTTCCCCAAATCCTGCCAGTGTTCATAAATGCCAAGAAACTGTCTGTACAGTTGAAGTTTGACTGTTTGCACAGCCCAGTCTCTGGTTCATGGAAAACTTCCAAGATTTCCTCCCTTTTTATGTAGTTAGAAAAATATGGGTATTTTACTTTATCTAATGGTGATTTTATACATCCCCAGTATCCTGGAGAGCTCTTGAGAAGAGAGGAATTCTTGCAGCAGTGCTTTCGTGGCCTGCAAGCACTAAAGAGCTGAACCCACTTCTTACAGCTTCCTCCCCCAGCTTTCAAAGGCAGCGTGTTCTGGTGACTGCAGGGCACAGGGGGTGTTTTGGGGCAGCTCTGCACGCACCAGTTGGTGTCACTGAGGATGCCCATGGCCTGCTCCACGATGGTTGGCTCCACCACGTCGCTGTAGGTGAGCAGCATCTCGTACACCTGGCTCGCCGTCGTCTTCCGGATCTGCGGGAGGGGCAGCGTGGGCAGAGCCCCCCAGGGATCCTCCAGCCCAGCCCTGGCCCTGCACCCCCCCTGTGCACCCTGAGGTGTCCACAGCAGCCTTGGGGCTGTGCCCATTCCCTGGGGAGCCTCTGGGGGAAGAACCTTTCCCTGAAATCCGACCCAAACCTCCCCTGGCACAACTTCAGGCCATTCCCCAAGTCCTGTCACTGGTAACCCCAGAGCAGAATCAGTGTCTGCCCTTCCTCTGCCCCTCCTCCTCCTCTCATGAGGAAGTTGTGACACCTCTGAGGTCTCCACTCAGTCTCCTCCAGCTGAACACACCAAGTGCCCTCAGCTGCTCCTCACGTGGCTTCCCCTCAAGAGCCTTCACCATCCTCGTGGGCTCCCTTGGATGCTCTGATCCACCAGCCCAGAGCTGTCACTGGTGCTGGTCCCTCAGCTGTCACCTTGTGTCACCTGCCTCCAACAGGGATTTCCTGTAGGAAGGGACCTCCCTTCTGCACCTCAGGGAATTTCATCTCAGCACCCCATGGAACTCCTGCTCCTACACTTGGTGCAGGATTTCCCATTTCCACACCTCTGTCCCTCACAGGGAAGGAATTCAAACATGTGAGAATGGCCCAACTTTGCCAAAGGAAGGCAAAGGAATTACAGGGTTATTTCTGGACCCAAACCCCATTGACCCACCTGTAAAAACAAAACACATTTGTGATGTAAAAAACCAATAAACCACAGAACTGAAATGATCTCTCTCCATCTCTTACATTGTGTCCCTCCTGCAAAGGATTCCTCATGGAGCAAGAACACACAACATGGAAATGCAACAGAAACCTCAAGTACCAAACTCTGCAGGGTCAGGGGCTCCCAGGTTTGTGCAATGGAAAAAAACCCCAAACCTTCCTAAGTCCACACAGATTTTAAAGGACTAAAATAGTGTCATCACACACATGATCTCTTGTACATACTCAGATTTTTGTGTCCTGTTAAGTTATAGGAAAAAGGTAAAAATTCTGCTAAACCTTCCTGCACTGCACCAGCTTTTATCACACCTGATGAAAAAGTTTATTTTCCTTGAACAGCCCTACTCCAGTGTTGCTACTCTCAGAAATGTCACAGAACTGAGAGTAACTTATCTGGTTGGAGCTTTCAGCACTAAATGGTGCACAGGTCTTCCCAGAAACAAATGGCTGAGGCACCTGCATTGCTCCCAGTTTAACCAGTAAGGGCAGGAGGTGGAAGGGCAGCACGTGTGGCACAGCAGGTACATGGCAGGCAGCCAGCAGTGTCAGGGGCAGATCCTTGAGAAATAAAACCTGTTCTCTACACTAATACCTGCTAAAGAGAATGCTGCTTTAATACACTTTCAGTTATTTTTCATTTGTAAAGTATGGTAAAGAACAGAGCTGATAAATGTGCAAGGTCTTCAGCACTTACGATAGGAAAGGGATGGCAAAGGAGGAGGAACAACTGGAAGAAAACTTTCTCTCTCATGTCTCCTTGAAACTGAATCAGGCCACAAAATCTAGAAAATATCAGAAAAAGATCTTGTGTTATAACTGCACAAGTGCATTTTGAGGATTAGGATGAAGATGGACATTGGGAAAAAGGCAGGGAGGGGAAGCTGTGCTCTCTACAAAGAAAAAACAAACAATTCCCTTTAAGCATCTTTATAAGAATTTTAAAACTTGAACAACTTTATCAGATCATCCAGAGCTCTGAGACTCTCACAGCCTTCAATCACATGTATCTCTGTGTATTTTCCATTTAAATTCTACATGAACCAGACCTGTTACATCTGGCAAGTTAAAGATTCACTTCCTAGGAGAGAAGATTGATTTCATTAACTCACACTCCTATGCTGGAGCGAAGCTTCCTGATGTCTTTGGACCTTTTGATCTCTTCTTTACAGAGGGTGAACAGCTTCACTGGGAAGGGATGGCTGAAAATGGGAAAGAAAAAAAGATGAGCAGAAGTTTTCAGCAGGATTTCAAAGACATTTCATGATTGTCAGGATGCCAAACTAACATTCCAAGGCAAGGCAGGACTCACTGCACGGTGGTTTGTGCTTCCCCTCCAGCAGCTCAGGAGAGTTTGGCCACCACTGTCCTGGGCTTTTCATTTTTTAACAAGAGAAGGAAGAAATTATTATGAATTTTTTACATTGCTATTGTCTGTGTGCTGAAGAGTGAACTCCTTTTAGCCAAACAGGTTCAGTCCATGCAGGGTAAGTGGCTTGCCATGGCTTGTGTTTAAACAGTGTGGAATGATCAGAAATACTGTGTCAGGAATTACATTATCCTATAGCCAAATAACACTTCCTTAGTCTGTGTATCATCATGGTCATTCCCTAAGGTCTCCAACCAAACTTTACATAAAAGGGGATGAATGTTGTTCTTAACTACTCCACCATTTCACTGCCCAAATTCCTCCAGTGATTCCAGACAACGTAATTAAACACAGGGCTCACAGTTCTATTACGTGTACAGGCCATGAAGCCATCTTTAAATATATTTAACAAATTCTTTTCTCTTTCCACACAGTCTGGGAAACGTGATTCTCACAGCTCTTTCCCAGACACTCATACAAACACAAGTACTGTTAGTTATTCCAAGGAGCTTTTAAAGAGAAGGAAAGAGGGACTAATGCTTTTATTTCAGTTCAAATTATTTAATCTTTTACTTGCCACACTCAAGGCTGAAGTGCCATAGATGCAAAAGAAACCATTTCATATTTGTCTAGTGAGCACAGTTAACTCCTAGGCTGTGTATTTTGGAAACCTCACTGCATTGTGTATGGAAAGCAGAAAGCAAAAATAGTAACATTCATTTTCTGCTATCACAATTCAAAGCTGTGAGTAAAAACTACTGGAGAAAGCTGGGTACTGTCATCTGTTGAAGGGCAGAACATTTAAAATAAGATGTTTATAGGAGTGCCAAGATGTTTTGTTAAGGTAATATGCCTTGTTCTGTAGAGTTTTCCAGACAAGAGTCAGTGGTTTTTAATGACTTTTTGAAAATCTGTAATAAAATCCTGGCACATACTGGCAAATAGTGACCTGTTAAAAAAACCTGAACAACAAACCACGGTAAACTGAGGTAAAGAATTCTACACATGGTGGGAACAGCAGCCTTCTCCATGAATGAGTCCATGGCTGTCTACAGGCGTGGGTTTGTGTGGGTGGGTGAAGGAAGAGCTCTCTGAATGCTGAGGTATGTTTTGTCTTACCTTGGTGGAATTTCTCCTCCTCCCACCCCAGTCACACAAAGCCCCTGTGCAGACAGCTGATTACAACCCCTGCAGTGCCTGCCTGGCTCCCAGCACAGGCCATACAGTCAATTAGGTGAGATTTAAACTGGTTCAGCAACAGGGACATCACTGAGAAGGGGAGCAACAAAGAGAGCAACTGCAACAAGAGCATCTGGAATAAATTTGAAACATGGAACCTCATGAGCAGCATTTTGTGTTTAAAACAGATGCACTTTCCTTTCTGTTGGTTGCCAATTCTGCATTTGCAATAACCAAACCTAACCTATGTGTGATCTCAAATGACTCAAATAGTTTGGCCTCTGTAAAGGAAATTGAGAAAATTCCTTCTCCTGTGTGGGCACTGTGCCAGCAGGAACAGCACAGCACTGGGGAAAAGGGATCAGTCTGGAGTTCTCTTGGCATTCTGAGCTGGGCACAGGTGGCACTGCCAGGGCTGCTGCTGTCCCTCCTCCAGGTGAGCTGGGTCCCAGCAGTGCTGCTGCCACCAGCCACTGCCACTCTCTGCTGCATGGCTGTTCGTGCAGGAGCAGTAAAAGTGCTTAAAAAAACGACCCACTGGAGCATGGATACATGGAAATTATCAGCTGGAGATCAGTGGGGACACACACTTTCTTAAAGCACTGCAGGATCACCAGAAAAAAACCAGAATACATGGGTGCTTCTGTTGAATGTGTGAACTATGTACATGTAAGAGAGAAATGCCACTTAGTACCCCAGAGAGCACCAGATCCTGAATTGTCATTCCAAGGCTGTTCTGTTTACATGGCACTGAGTATCAGACCCATCTTAGCACACTTGCAAGGAGCCAGCAGTGCACAGGGCTCTGGGCAGCCTGGGGACCCCTCAGCCACAGGAACAGCAGGAGCCTGTCACACTCCAATTCCAGCAGCCTCGGTTCACTCTGCTTTGTCCTGCCTTAAGGGACCCCCAGAGCAGCAGGGAGCTGCCAGGTACCTCTGGGCTTTAAGAGCAGCCACTGGTGAGTTCCCAGCAGCCCAGCCCGTGCTGCTGCATTTCTGAGAGCTCTGCTCCAAGGTGTGCCCGCTGCCTGCAGTCCCCAGCCCACAAACTCTCCCTGCACTGGCTCAAGAGCAGCTCCACAAACTGCTCTGGGATGGAATCAGGAGGGTTTGGGCTGTGTGACCACAGAGCTGAGGGCTCTGCTGCCCTGTTTGGTGGGAGCAGCAGGTCAGTGATGCTGCAGCATCACCCACACTTCAGCCCAGCACCCCCTGCCCTGCTGCCAGGAGAAACCCACTTCCCTCCCTTCCCTTCCCAGGCTGGCACAACTTGTGAGACTGAGGAAACCCCTCAAGCTGAGTGGGAGAAGAGCACTTTTCACCCAGAGCAGTTCTCCATTCATGGCACAGGGATACAAACCATTCCTGTCAGCACAGGGAGGGGGAACCTCTCGTGCTGGATAAGCAGGTTTGTGTCACAGGAAATAACAACCTGGAATATGCCCAGCAGCTGTTCCTTTCCCTAAGCCAAGCACAACAGAGGAGCCAGTTCTGAAAGCCTTTTGATGACCCTGGTGACACTAAAGCTGATTCATTTCCAGCCCCACAGGACAGGTATTTACCCCACACTCCCCATCCCTGCTGGTTCCACACAGGGTAAATCCACCTCCCTTCAGCACGAGCATCCAAACCACGACAGTGGAGCAACAACACCCAGGGCTCACTTGGTCCTTTTGCAGAGATCACACAGCAACCACACAGAGCCTCCTGAACACTGAGCTTCAGCTGCAGAACCACACCAGAAATGTTGAGCTTTATATTCTAAACTGTACAAGCTGTAGGGTGTGAAGAGAGAGGAAAATGCCTGGCAGGTTCCACCTGTGCAAGGCAGGAGTGACACCCTGTGGCAACTAATTTTAACTGGAGCACTCACGAGGGTTAAACTGATCCTGCTCCTAATCCTGGTTAAATTAAGCACTGTTGGATATTACCTATTCTGGACTGTGGATGTTTTATTAGAAAATAAATGTGTGGGAGAGTACACAGTTTCCATTTCAAACTTCAAAATGCATTTGCAAACACTTTTTTACAATGCAACAGTTGCTTATTTGGCAGCTGCTTTAGGTATAATCCTGATGCCAGACATCCTACATGCCAATTCCCCTGCTAAAACTCCATTCAGCCCAAAGGTAAAAAAAAACAAAAAACGAGGGAAGGAAATGAAATGGGAGCTGAACATCCCAAGGAAAAATACAAGCATGTATCTCATGTATCTCAGCTTGTATTTCAGGCACACTCTGCACAAAAGCTCCTGACCCTGCAGCCACATGTGGCCTCTCCATGTCACCAAGCAGTGTCTCTGTTTTCCCACCCACCCTGTGATTTCTCACACATTTCTATGGGGGCTGCTCTGGAAAAGCAGTAAATGGTTCCATTCCAGAGACCAGACCCAAAGTCAGATTTTTCTGTGCAAAAAGGAGTTGGTGGCATCCAACAGCAGGGGCAGGCAGGAAGGCCTTGGAGCCAGGATCAGTGGATCCATCCCTAACTACACCCAAAGGACTTACCAGAGTAATAAAATGCAAACATTCCAAGAAATGGAATTTTAGGCTTTCCCACTGTGTGTTGATCCATGCCCAGAGCATGGCAGAGCCCTGGGTATTCACCTGGCTCCCTGTGAAATACCCACAGTAACTCACCCATGGCTAGCTCTGCACCAGGAGGGCACCCACATTCCCAAAATCTGCCACATGCACAAACTGAACTCTCCATATTTTAATTGTCTTCCAATTCCCCACTGCTCTGTGTGAGCCCAACTCCCTGGGCTCTGTATGGTAACAAGTTCTGCACTCCAGGCCAGCATTTCACTCCCTTGACATGAGCATGATCCACTTGGCTGCTTCATTGTTAATTTTCTTTTTTTCATCATCAAACTGGAGGCAAATACATCTGGATCAGCTTCAAAATCTTTCCCCCCATAATAGCCCTGGATTTTATTTCAGGTCTTTTACACAAAACATCACAATGGCACCACAGGGTTGAGTCTGAGTCACTCACACAGCAAAGGCATTGCTGCTACCACTTGGTTTCTGTTCAGTGACCTGGGAGACAAGACTTTGACTGGAATTTCCATCCACAATCTCTCACCTTCCCCAGCAGGGATGACTGGAACCCGTGTGGAAGCCCCAGATCACTGGCACAATTACCAAACTCAGTAAGTAATATTCACTCCATCTGTCTCTGACTCACTTTAAATTCCCATTCAAACAGGGACTGCCAAACACAATTTAAGAAATATTATCTAAAACCACACTTCAAGACAAGAGTGGGCTCAATCAAAACTTTCAGAATGATGAAGGCTTTTCAGATTTATCTGCTGTGAGCAACTCTTGAATCAACAAGTTCCCAATCCAGGATCTGTCCTTGCAGGATCTATGTTGCACAATTCTGTAAATATCTGCAGATGTGCCAAGATGCTGCCTGGGAGAGCTTGTGGAATAGATTTTAATATTACTGAAATTAAAATCACTCTTTTCTGAAACATCTGCAAACCCCCATGATTTCACATTGGAGTATCTCACTCACATTCATCTGTTCCTAAACTGAACACTTTCCACGAGACTGAGCTCAGGGTGGAAGAGCTGGGACATGCTATTTTTATTATTCTTATTAGGATCTTAATTAATATCTTTGGAGATATTGACATTAACCAAAGCAGTGGGACTGGGGGAGCCACAGCTTGTGGGCACAGAGGGTTCTGCAGCACCTCACAGGGACACTGCCAGTGCTCAAGGCTCCCAGTACAGCAAGGAATGTGCTCCAAGCAGCAGGGATTTAGGAAGCTGGAAAAGAAAGAATATATCTGATATTGGTCCAAGAATGCCAGGTGAAACATGCAAATTGCATTTGATGAATGTCCTGGCTGTCAAACAATGAACAAATAACAAACTTCTACACACACACGAGTCAAGGACTTTATCAAGAGCCTTTCAAGGCTGTTTGTCCCACTTCAGGAAAGTTAAAGCACTGCAATATAGACTCACACTTGGAGCCCTGTGCACCCCCCAGAGCAGCAGCCAGGGCAAGACTGAAGAGCCCTGTGGTGCAGTGGGAATAAACCAAAGAGACTTCCAGCAACTTACTTCTCCTGCTCAGTGAACATATCAAAACAGCCATTGGCCAGCATCTGGTCCAGCATTGTCAGCAGAGGCACAGACACCCTGAGGAAAGAAAGTAATTTAACAAGGTAAATACACTTCTTGGCATACAGACAAATGCTATTTTTAATCAGAAGCAAAGCAAGAAACTTCCTACATACCTACACATAGGTAAATTAGAACTCTGATTTCCACAGAGGAGGGTTGCTCAGCTCCTTGTGTGTGTTGGCTGAATGGGGACATTCCCTCCCAGCCAAAAGGGAAAATCCTAATTAATAACACACCTGCTTTACATTTGCAGGGTCCCAAAAACAAAATTGACAGTATTAGAAAATATTCATCTGCTTTCTAGAACATAAACAATAAATTCCACAGACTGTATGAGAAGTTACAGCACCAAATGATCCAACACATGTCAGTTGGAATAACCATGGCCATGTTTTCAACACTTGAGACAAGAAACAAAATAAAAATACAGTAGTGACAAACAAGGGGGAATGGTCTCAAACTGAAAAAGAGTAGGTTTAGATGGGATATTGGAAAGAAATTCTTCCCTGTGAGGATGGGGAGGCGCTGGCACAGGGTGCCCAGAGAAGCTGTGGCTGACCCTGGATCTCTGCAAGTGTCCATGGCCACGTTGGATGGGGCTTGGAATAGTGGAAGGTGTCCCTGCCCATGGCAGGAGACTGGGATGGGATGAGCTCTGAGCCTCCTGCAACCCAAACCATTCTACAATTTAAAAACTTGAATACGCAGAATATTTTGCCATCACTCCTTGGTTATATGTTTTACCACAGGTCCTGCTGTACCAGACAGCTCTGTTAAAGCAAAAGCACATCCCTTGGGCATTCTCTAGAAGTGCCACACATCTGATTTCCAAAAGCTGTCAAAGGGAAAAGAGCCAAGGAAAACCATTACCGGTCATTCCGCAGGTTGTCCTCAAAGACCTTGAGCAGCGTCTCACAAAAACTCTCCAAAGCACTGGGGTCACTCTGGATTTTCTTCATGTAGTCAAACAGGCTCTGGGCAGAGTATCTGAGCTGCAACAGAAGGAACCTCCAGTGAAGGACAGGGAAAAGCCACAGGCACACCCCAAGAGGGGCTGCAGGAGAGCCCTGTCCCTCCCAGCTGAGCACAGCTGCACTGGCAACTCCTCCAGCAGCAGCCACGTGCAAGGATCAGTGACAGCAGGACCAGGCCTATGTTACCTGCACTAAACCATTCTCAAAAAAATTGGTTGTTTTTTTTTTTTTGTAAGTTTGTTACTGCAGGACAAAAGACCACATTAAAGTTCATTGTTTTCTTTCTCTCCAAATAAAACATCCTCAAAGCACTATGATTATCCTGCTTCACTTCAGACAATAATAATGTGTTATGACTATGAAGGTGAAGGAGCACCCCAGGATTTCACCAAGCAGTATTTATTAAACAGCTGATGGGACCATGCAGACAAGCTTTTGGGCCATACAAACCATCAGCAAAATCAGGTTAAAAATTACACACAACTCAGAGAAATACTGGCTGTTGGTTTAACTGCACCAAGTTAACCAGCCAGCTTAGCAGGGTGGCAGAGGAGGGCTCGGTGCTGCTGCTCAAGGCTCAGCTGGACACAGCCCAGAGGTCACACTGCCCATCAAGCAGCACAGGCTGCAGCATCACCCAGCAGCTCCCCACAGTTCAGGTGGGATATTGGGAAGAAATGCTTCTCCATGAGGGTGGGGAGGTCCAGAGCAGCTGTGGCTGCCCCTGGATCCCTGGCAGTGCCCAAGGCCAGGCTGGATGGGGTTTGCAATAACCTGGGACAGTGGAAGGGGTCCCTGCCATGGCAGGGGGTGGGACTGGATGAGTTTTAAGGTCCCTTGCAGCCCAAAGCACTCCCTGATTCCATGATCTCCAGGAGCCACAGTGCTTGCCAGGCCAGCTGCTCCCTCATGGACCTGCTGAGTGGGATGGGAGCAGGCACAGCCTCTGTGGGAATCCCCTTTTCCTCAGAGGCCTGACCATTTTATCAAGAAAATAAAATACTGGATGAGGATGAAAAACGTCACAAGTGTCTTCCCAAAAGCAAATGAGAGCAAACTCTATTTAAATAAAATTCTATTTATCTAACAAAGCTTGTATCAGCAACGTTTATGGGTTCCTCAGTACCCAAAAGAAACATTTTAGCCTTAGCTCAGAACTCTCAGCTATTTTCCCAAAGCTGCAGCCTGCAAACAGCACAGCCCAGCAATCCTGGGAAGCAGCACAGTCTGAAACCTTAACACTTTGTTCTGTACTGAAACATCCTGGGCAACACAAGAGTACAAATATTTCTTTTAAAAGGTCAAACAATTTGGAGAAATTATTCAGTTATTGAGTTTCAGAGTAACAGCCAAATCTCAGTAAAATCTGTACAAGGCAGCTGCAATGAACTGAACCCAGTGTGGCTCTTTCACACTCCTGAAGTGGCACTGGTGTGTCCCAGTGTGCCCAGTATAAACTGGGTCCTGACACTGAAAGGTCTCCACAGGATACACAGTTGAAAGAGATATTTCCTGAAAATTCAAAATCTGCTTAATTATTATATACACCCCTTTAAAACAATCTGTGCATTTAAGACTATTATAAATAAAGAAGAATTATTTTGTCTTAACACCTTCCAAGAGCAGAGATCAACAAGCAGAAGAAATCCCACCTCAGAAAAAAAATCTTAGGTGGTGTCATTTTCTCTCCTATTTCTTTTGTCTCTTAAACTTCCTCAGAGGTCACACATCATTTTTTTTGAAGGAAGCTGAACGACTCAGTGCTTTCTCTGCACATCCAAAGGACTTGAAAAGGCAAGAAAGGACATGAAAGTAAAGGGCAACAAGCACAGCTCCAGGTGGGGTGCTCCAGAGCTGTGCCAAACCAAAGCAGAGCAGCAGGATCTCAGAAACACTGGAGAATGAGGACAGCACAAGGAATTAAACACTACAGAAGCACAGGTGTGGATAATCCATCATGTAACTGCTTGGGAGATTGAAAATTGGGATTTTTTTCCCAATCCTGACAGAAACTTCAGCACAACAACATGACATGGACAGGCTAAATCCTCATCTCCTCCTCAGGTGAGCTCCTTTAGTCCCAGGCTCAGTATCTGAGCTGTAACCTTAACTGCCCCTGAGTCTTTGCAAAGAAGAATATTTCCAAATGTCTTCCTCATCTCCACAGAACACAAATTCTCACTACATCAAACGTGTGACATTTACCTTTCCCTGGGGTTCCACGAGGACTGGGAAAGGAAATTAGGAGGGTAATGGGCTGGAACTGGGACAGCTTTGGATACAAATGTGAGAGGAGGCCTGAGAATGACCTTGTTCTTATGAAACAGCAGAACCAGGGCTTGCCAAGGCTCACGTGAGTGCCCCAGCACTGAAGGCAAGAGCAGATCCTGCAGTGACAGGAGATGGACAATGCAGAGTGCTCAAGGGCACCCTTCACCTGATGCCAGAACCCAAATCCTGAAGATTTAACCTCCTGAAGCAGGGCACAGGTAGGAGCAAGTGCAGCTCCAGCAAGAGAGGCACTGGCAGCTCTGGGCAGGTGCCTGGAGTGGTTTCCACACAAACCTTCATGAAACCATTCCCAGTCAGATTTGCAGAACACAGGTACAGAACTTCTAAAAGCAGTTTTGAGCCAACAGGTGGGACTGATATGGTCAAAAAGAATTAGCTAAGGCATCCAGTTTGTAACAGAGCATCTGTTAAATCCAAAATCTCAGCCACCCATCAGTGATTAAGACACATCCAAGGGCTCTGGTTTGTACCTTGCAGCAGTGATACCTTACATGAAGTAGGAATATCATAATTCACACTATTTTTTTTCTGTAAGAAAAGAATGCCTGAGATTATTCTCAAGTGTATTTAGTGTATTTTGCTCAAGAACTCTCAACCAAGAAAAGCAGATTTTGAGCCTGTTTCTTCCACCAAATATGCATTGATTTGCATACAATTTGTCCCAGTAACCAGATGTTTTAGAATATCATCTACTAAGCTCCCAATAATTTTGTTTGTGAGATCTAACACAGTAACACAACTCTGGTACTGCCTGGGAGGAACTTTAAGAGTTCAGAATATGTTGTTCCCTTTTTTTTTAAAAAAAAAGGCTTTACTTACAATTTCTATACCATTTTAAAATACAATTTTCACTCTTTAGTGGGGGAGGAGAATCACAGGACATTCTGTGCTTCAAAAAAATTTTTGAATGTAATGTAGTTCAACAATAATGAAATTATATCAAAATTATATCCTGACCCCTGCAATTGCAGGGTTTGTGCACTGGAGAAAGAACAGCATTGTACATCTGATCTGCACAGACTGAGGGGTTTTATGCAGCCATAAGAAATATGCATCACTGTGGGCCAGATGTATAATTAGAAGATTCTTTTACACAGAGAAAGTGCCCTTTGAACCATGGTGATGGAGCAGAGTGCCAAATCCCACAGGGAATGACATCTTCTGTTTTTCCAGATTACTTCCAATGCTTGAGCTGCAATTCTTCCAGCAGCCCCACTGCCACCAAAACACTTCAGAGACCCCACACGGCTCCTTCCAGAAAATCTCTTTAAAAAGCCAAACAAAGAACTACTCTTGCTAAATATACTGCAGAGCAATTTTAGCTGCAGCCAAACTGCCACTGACCACGGAATTACAACAGAGCCTTTCTCCTGTTAATTCCCTGAGATGACTAAAACACAAACTGACATTTGAACTCAGATTATCTCGCAGTATATACAAGAATCTTCTTTCTAACTTCCATGTGTGCATGTGCACAGATATTGCTGAAGTGAAAGAGGGAAGAGAACACACACATTACTGCAACAACACATATTCCAATAATCCTTTTCCTTCATCCAACATTTTAAAAAGCTGCTTCTTTCATACGGATTTAACAGGATTGTTCTTAAAATTTTCTATTAATGTTTTAAATCATACTCTGGATATTGAGCAAAGAATGCTAGAGGTTTTGTCAGAGTACTCTGATACCAGTCATTGTAAAACACATCAATTCTAATTTCTATATCACATTTTAGATATTAAAATTAATTCACCACACACATATATTCCCAAGTGTAATTCCCTCCCTCGCCTTTCTAGCTGACTCAAGAGAGAATTAGGTCATCTTCTTTCTAAAGCCCTTGAGAATATTTAGCCAGAACAAGCCTTTAGTGTTAAAGGAAACTGGAGGACCACAGACAAGTTAACATTTCACAATTTAAGTTTCCCTTAACACACTGGAAGATGGTAACAAGGAAAGGGAGCTGCATGTAACTAAACTGCTCCAACTTTTCATAACTAAATGCAACTGGGACTTAAATAAAAAAATTTAAAATACTGAATAAGAATTTTCCTCTGACCCCAGCTAGCAGCCAGAATGTCTGTTTCTCCAAAACTTTCCTTCTTTTTATACTTAGACAAATAACTTTGGTTTTGGTGGAGCCTCCTATAATTAACTGTGTTTGACTGAAAGCTGAATTTCATGTGCATGTTTGCTATTAAAGAAATCTGTTAAGAGTTATTGTCTATCTGATAATTACTGTCACAAACCAACACACATATGTTTTCAAAGTTTTAAAATAGCTGTTGCCATATAATTAGTTGCCATTTTAGAAGCATTAAAATGCTCAGAATTGGTTTAAATACAGGAGACTGCACAGAAACCAAATACTCTGCTCCATCAGACCCAAAGGCTCACAGAAATCTCTTGAACCCACAGCACCAGGCAAAACAACATCACTTGGGCAAGTTGTGACTGACAAGGGGAAGCCATGGGAGATAAGCTCCAGGTGGTTTTAACTCCTTCTTTCTGTGACCCAGCAGGAGCTGTTTGTTCCCCCTCCACAAAAACTCTGTTTCTCAGCACTTTTCACTTTTCTACCAGTTTTCTTAATTTGAGATGGAAATCTTAATTAGAAACACTCTTAACCACTGTTGGGGTGGTGACTCACAGCCTCCTCCTCCTCCTCCTGTTACAGGACCACTGGGATTTAAAGACTTAACTGATAGTCTAAAATATTCTGTTACTGGTCTGATATTTCCCTGTGGTGTCATATTGAACCATGTCCTTACCCCAAAAATGCCTTCTTATATTTTACATCTTTGGCTACAACAAATCAAAAAACATTGTAAGCCAAATATCTGGAAACCAAGAGTTCTGAAACAACCAATGCAAGTTGTCATAGAAGTGCAGAAGGATACACTAAAATTGTAAGAAAGTAGGGAAGAATTTGGCAGCATAGCAGACTGCCAAAGCCAGTGATAAAGAGATTGTTCATGCCAGAAGAATGAAATAAGGGTTGTAAAGCTCAGAGGATGGAGACAGACATTTGAATGATACTACTTTGTAATGGAACTTCTGACATCTCACTGGTATTTCAGTAGAAAATGTATCAAAAATAATTAAGAAAAGAAACCTGGGCATAGTGTTAACACCAATTGACAGCTACCAGTTAACACCTTGCACCAGGTGACAAATGAACTGGCTTTCACCTCGTTTGAGAAGAGCAACCCCCTCTGGATTGCACTGAGCTGAGGGGCTCTGCTTGTGATCCCAGCTGGGAGGGTCAGCACAGGGCTGGAATTTGGCTGGAACTTGGCTGGAATTTGGCTGGAACTTGGCTGGAATTTGGCTGGAACTTGGCTGGAACTTGGCTGGAACTTGGCTGGAACTTGGCTGGAACTTGGCTGGAACTTGGCTGGAACTTGGCTGGAATTTGGCTGGAACTCTCAGGTCCTGCCAGGCCAGGAGAGGAGAAACCAAGTGCCCTCACTCCTTTTGTTCCCCACGCGCTCAGGGGAGGGAAGGGAGCAAGTTGAGATAATGACACTTTTCATGTGAAAGACAAGAAGCCCAGCAGGTTTAAAAGCCAACAGGAGTGGTGCTCTCACCGTGGTCTCTGTCAGGCCCCCCACAGACACAGAGAGCCCCAGCAGCACGTAGTACTGGTAGGCTGGCAGCCCCAGCAGCTGCGTGATCCGAGGGAAAGCTTCCGACGCCGCATTCCAGTTCAGCGTCTCCTTCTCCGACCTGAAAGGGGAAGGAAAAGAATTATCCTGGTGTGGGTGCACTGCTTTTCTTCTCCCCACATTGCTCCTTCACACCAGTGAAGGAATTCAGGTCTCTGAATTACCTCAGTGTCAGATCAGACATTGGTCTTTGAGCATAATGGGAAAACACAAATCAAAGCTTCAGCCAGTAAAGTGATGGAATCTTCAAATCCCTGCTCTGATCCAGAGAAGATGGGATCTGCAGTCTCCCTTCCCCAGGCACTTTTGCCTCCATTCAGAAAACAAGTTTCTTTCTGCAGTTTCATTCTGTGTTCTCTCCTACCACCAGCTACTCAACAGCTGATCCAAGGTCAGACTGCCCCAGGAAAGGCCAACACACCCTCCCAGCACTGATCAGCAGCAGCCTCAGGTTCCCCCAAACTCTGAGCTGGATGTTCCTCACTCCCATCAGGTATCAGAGTCACCACTCAGGGATGAGTTGCTCTCACTCTTGTTTTAACTCAAAAGCTCATCTTGGAAAAGTACTGTAACAAGAGCTTTATTAAAACAATACAATTCATTAAAAACTATCATTTTCATCAAAAATCCAGGTTTCCAGTTGAGGAAAAAAAGTATCTTCATGCATATTCATAGAACAATTCAATGAAATCCTGACAAACACCACCAAATATTCCTCCATACATATATTGGGCATTTGGGCACAAAAATTACATCAGCTTGGTTTAGGTGTAACTGTGTGCATTTATCTTTTATTTTCATTTAGGATATTTTTCAATACCTTACCTTGGAAATATCCTCTCTAGCTCTTCTCGATGAGGGATGTGTGGAACTGGAGGATGGTCAAAGTGCAAAAGGGTAAGGAACACAGATCCTGCATGAGCTCGGAATTTATCTACTTTTTCAGCTGACTGTTGAGCCAGCCAGCACATAATCTGCTTGCAGCTATAAAGAAGAAAACAATTAATCAGAATATTTAAGCAGTGGAATGTGTATTTAGATTTAAATTGTTTCAATTAAATGAATAAGAATGATCCTGCTAGGAAAGTATTCTGGTTTAACTGCTCAGAATGAACATAAAAGTGATTTAAGAGATCCACATGGTGACAGAATCTTGAGGCTTTATCTTCTACAGATCAATCAATCAAAACCCAGTATGACATGGATGTTATAGAGTATTTTACCCACCTTTTATACATATTGCCCCACCTTTCATCCAAAAAGATAACAAAATGCTTTATGGCTTGGCTGAACTGCTACATTTCAGATGGAAACAGCAGAATTTTAAGAAAAGCACATTTTGAAGTAAAATACTGCACATGCAGCAGAGGACAAGCTCTCTCCTACATCTCACATATCCCAAGTAAATCACTTCTTCAATTCTGGCTCGTTTTTAACAATATCCTATTTTGTTTCTGTTGAAAACTAAACTTTCAGCTACACTACTGTGTCCCACAAGGCCCTTTACCCTTTAGAAAGGCCACTAATGATAGTAAAACCAGCTAAAATCCCTTACTTACACCAAGGCCCAGAATATTTAGACAATGGGATCCAGCTGGCAAGAATGCTTTTCTCAGTTCCATGTGGATAATCTGGGTATAAACAGATGAACAGGAGGAAGCCCCTGAAAATGGGCACCAGTGAGCAGGGTATCCTTAGAGAATCCAGTGCTTTCCTTCTAGGTGTCCTTCAACATCTGGGGTTTTTAAAATTAAAACCCAAACCATGTATATGTTCACCTAACCACTGGCACACTCTGTCTACAAACCAATACCACTATTAGGAAAGTTTTGCTGCAACTCAAGCTATGCTTTAAAAATGGTACTTATTAATTCTTTTACTATTAGGAGTACCATATCATGAAATTGGAAATCAGGGGCTCAGTGTAAGTCATTTTTCCTTTATTTCCTTACTAATAATTATGCAAAGAAATGAAACCAAACTCATGCTCATACTTTATCACATTCCAAATTAATGATGTGATGCTCTGGATAAGTGGGCAGGTTTGTTTTCTGGCTCAGGGAACACCACAGGGAAGCACCACAGAGCTGGCAGGTTTAGCCCAAATCCCCCAGCTCTGCTGCATTTCCAGGGTGGATTGCCACCCAGGTTCTCTCAACACCATTTTCCCTCTGAAAACCAGATGCAACATCCTCCATATCTGCATGGACTGTCCAAGATCTGTACACTCCATAAAGGAGGGAGCACAGAGTGTCCAAGCACTGCATTCCTGGAGGGCCTGGATGGAGCTCTGAGACACAGGAACTGAAAATTACATACATGTTGGCATTAATTAGCTCTGCCTCGTTCTGCACCAGCAGCAGAGTCACCTCCATCAAGCTGGTCATGGCAGCTTCACGCACCCTGTGGAGACAGACACACATCAGAGGAGCTACAGCAGCTCTCATTTCAATAAAGACACCGGCAAAAATCCACAATAACAAAAGAAATGACCTCTGAGAGCAGTTCCCATATTTTGGGAGGACAAGGAGTGTCCCCCCAGTCCCATCCTGTGAAACCAAGCTCACATTGCACTGATGGTCCAAGAGTCACCCCTGCAGCACCAGCCTGCTTTTTATTCCAGCCAGATGTCACCAGGCTCATTCTTGATTTTAAGAAGGTTAAAACTGATAATGATTAGTAACATTTAGTGTGCAAGTAGATGTATTTAAACTTAACTGCTCTGTCTGCTTCAAATTATTTTCTGAAAAGGCCAACCCACATCTGACACTCAGATATTGAACTCTGTTAAGACTCTCACATTCTTGTCAGTTTTCAAGTTTAATATTTCCAGCATTAAAAACAGTTGTGACTGTTAAGACTGTAACATTCTTATCAATTTTCAAGCTTAATATTTCCAGCATTAAAAACAACTTGTGACTCAGAGTAGCTTAAATCTCCATGCTAAACAATAATTAATTTCACAAAATATTTGACCAATGTAACACAAAGTTGTGCTTGAAGTGAGTCTTATCTAGATAATGATCTGCTCCCTTCAAATAGAATTTTTTAAAAATAAGTGTAATTTCAATTTAAAAAATAATCTGTATGCTTGTTTTTTGTCAATCCATGAGTTTTTAAAAGTGGTTTCTTTCTTAAGACAAGGGCAATAGCTCAGTGGTTTACATGACCCTGCACAAAACTAATCCTGCATTAGTAACTCAGAGTAATGTCATCCTTTCTCAGTAATGTTTTTTTTAAAAAGGAAAAAAAAAATAAAATTTGAAAAGGCCCACCAGCCTTCTATGAAAAGAAATACTCCTCTTCCTGATTTCCAAGATAATTTGAAAATAGTTGCAGGTGCAATCTAAAACTGGGTGGGACATTTGTTATAATGGTAAAAAAGGTAAATTACATCATTTTTTCCAAAGCAGCTTAAAACAAGTCTGGCAGTCTTTCATCAAGGTTATGTTTTACTAGTTTTTTTGTATTGTATCTGACTTAGATATTCATGTCTAACACCTGTAGACAGATCAGACATGTCCCAGCAAACAATCTGTCAAAAGAAAGGCAAAGTTTGCATATGCAGAGTAAAATTGGTGAAACTTTCCCACGACTCTATTAAAGAAACACAAAAATTACAAAAAAAAGACAAGATCTCTCCAGAGAAATGGTATTTCTCTCCGTATCTTTCCATCTTATTCACTGGTTTAGAAGAAACAGAATGAGAAAGCACTGATATTTGAGAGGCCACAAAAGCCTTCAGCAGCCAGGAGCTTGCCATGAGAAAGGACCCCCCTTCCCCCTCTGATTTACATGTTTCTTGACTCGATTTTGCCTGGAATTGCCAAAAGAAACTAAAAAAAAAAAAAATCTGGTGCTCGAAGCACATTTGAATTTTAATGGATGTTGGGAATTTAATTTCCTCAGGATTTCTTTGAAAGTTCCACTATGTTTTGTTTTGAAATGAAGACACAGACGAAGGATAAACAATAGCTGTGGGGAGCTGCAGTGGGAGCTCTCAGATGTGGAAGTTGAATACCTAATTACACTTAGCAATGTCCTCATCCTCCTCAGTGCCTCACCTGGCTTTGAAAACACAAAGCTCAGTATCTCTTCCTTTTCTTTGCCTCCCCACCCTGTATTATTGCTCTTGCATTTTCTGTCAGCTACACCCTGAGACACATTCACCTCCCTGCTGCTCCTCTGGCAGCAGGGAAAGCCAAGCTCCTTCCTTGTGCAAGCTGGACTGACCTGCTCCTGCTCCTCACTGCATCCTTCTTTCCTCTTCTAAGGAAATGTCAAACACCTCCTGATCTCGCATTTTGTGCCCTGTGTTAATATTTCCCTGTTGTACAAAGATTTTAGCAGCTGAGAGGTTGGATACCACTACAGGAAACAGGGAAAATCCAAACACACAAACCTCAGCTAGGGCTGAGAGCAGTCTGGATTATTTGTGCCATGAACTTTTCCAACACGTTTGTAAATATTGCAGTGAAGTGCTGAAGGGACAAGGCTCAGCAGTTACAGAAGTGCTCAATAATAACATGGCACAAAGTACCTTTCTTCTGCTTTGTGCTGCAGAACTGACACTTCCCTTCCTGTGCAAAGACAGAGAAGCTATTTATAATTACTGCAGCCCAGGCTGGAACTGGTGAGCTCTGACACTGCCAGTGACTACAGAGCACAACCAGCAAGGTCTGACTGTGGTTTGATCACTGGCAGGGAACAATCCAGCATGAGGATGTTGGAAAAAAAGCACAATCACAGCTTTTCTCCCTACTCAAGACAAGAGGTGGTTACAGGCTGTGTTGCAGCAGCTTCCATCCCATATGGTTTTTACAAATGTATTTCACAGCATCTGCCCTGTTTGTGCCCAAGAAGGAACCCTGCAAAGGGAAATGGCACCATAATAAACTTTTTCTTTCCTGTTTTAAAGCAAACCTGGGGCTACCAAATGAAATAATGACAAAAAATGAAAAAATGAAGTGAAGACTGAGTAGGACAGAGCTCTAAAAAAACCACAACAAATCTGATCCTCACCAAAGAGCTGCCAGTTGCTGGGCTTGGCCAGGCATGGGCACAGCCACATTCCTGTTCACACACCACTGCTGAAAACACCCTTCCAGGAAGGAGGTACTGACTGTCTAAAGCATTTATTTCATATAAACACTGCACAGATATGATTGACACAATCCACTCAAACACCCCATGTGACTCAGTGCTGTTGAACAAGAACTTTTCCAATAAACTGGGAAAATAACAAAAATGTTTTCAACCAGCAGAATTATTTCTTACCAGTACTTTTCAAGCATTTTCCCCTTCCTGCCTGGAGCAAAACAAAAGCAGAGCCAGACACTAGATCTGAACTATCAATAGGTTGTTAATTTAAAATCCTGAACACACACCTCTGTACTCTGAGATACTTCATGCAGCTGCCAGACAGGTCAAATACATTTATTTTACCACTTCATTAGCATACCACACAAATAGTATTACCCACAGGGTAAACAAGGCTGATTCTTCATATCTAAAAGCAAAATATATCTGCACACTTTCAAATTAAATTTATGGATTCAGACAATAAAATTAAAAAAATTTTTTTTTTTTTTTTGGCCTTTTCAAAACCAGAATTTTACTCAAAATTAACTGCAAATAAAAGACACTAAAATTATTCTATCACATTCATTTACAGAGTTCATGGCATCTCTATACTGAGTGTAACTGCTCTGAGGCTTCTGCACAGCATCAAAAATATTTTACATCTGCAGGTACTGGACTTGTTCCTGAATTAGGATAATTTAATGCTTTTTATTAACAAGTACTACCTCAAGCTGGGCATATTTTGCTCATAAATATGTGCAGAAAAGAACCCTGACAGGAGTATGTTTGGTTTGCAAGATCCATATTTCTGTGCTGTGTAATTCTACAGGAAGGCATGAATAACATGAACTCTTTATGATCTTTCCCATTCAAAGCTGGCAGGAATTTCCAATCAGTAAGTGCTGACACATCCTCAATTAGAGCTTTGGAAATGAAACACAAACCCAAAGAAGAACACAAGAGAAGAAGAGCCTTTACAGTCATGAATTTTGAAACTGCCTTTGCAGACCACTGTTACTGAAGGAATACAGAGTATTCAGAGGAATGGAGTGTAACACACTGAATCTTCCTTGTATATTAGAGGGAGCTTGAAGACTGAGGAATGCCATGAAAATAAGACTGCTCTAGACTTAATATTACTAAGATCTTACTAAATTAATATACTTAATATTACTAAGTTTACTAAAATTATTAATCTACCTATGCTACAGATTTCACATCAACAAACATATTCCTATAGACTTATGATTTATTCTTGGAGTCTCATATATCTGAAATCAGTGAAACCCTAAACTTACAAAAGATTTGGTGATGCTGCAGCACAATTGAGAGTTTTTATCCCTCTCTCAACACGTTATGCAGCTGCTCCCTCTCCTGGCAAAAAATCCCCACAACAGGAATGTGCAGCAGGAGAGATCAGGCAGGAGCAAACGTGGGGTTTCAAAGAAAGAGAAGTAATGTTTTAAATCCCTACTTTGCAACCGAATACATTCCTGGTATTTACTAATGAATGTCACTCACAGAAGCAGAAAAGCTTCAGTTTTGAACACATCAGTCCCCATATTTCCACCTTCTGAGGAAGGACAACCAAAACTTGTTGTCCTTCCTCAGAAAGCCTCGCCTTTCACTATCTACTTCTCTTCTTGCTGTGCATTCCTAATTTCTGGCTAGCTCAAATCTCCCAAGGCCTGGAGCTCTTGTTTCTAAGAGGTTTTGAAAACACATCAGGTTTTCATTAGACACCAAACCTGGCCCTGGATTTTAGCCCCACCTTACCATCCTCCAACATCACCCCGGCTGTCGGTGGTGTAGTCGGTGACACCGGTGAGCAGCGTGGCATAAATGTGATCAACGTTATCCCTGCACACATATTCCTGCTGGGATCCATCTCCCTTCACACCCATTGTCTGGCAAACCCTTCAAAAACAGAGGAAAAGAAGGGATGGGAGGGAATTAAGATCAAGCTTTGTTACTTTACTTAATAAAATTCCCAACACCCGTAACGTCCTCTACACATGGAATGAGAATATTTCTGTGCTGAATTTGACCTGAGGATTTCTGAGCAGTGTTTGGGTTCAAAGCAACACTGGCAAAGCAAAGATCTCAGCAGGGAAGTAGGCTGCTTTCACATCTCTAACACTACAAAAAGCAACATGCTTCAGTATCTGTCAGTCTCTGAACTCTCCCTGAAGTCAGGAAGAAGAGCAAAGGGCCAACACAATGTGCATTGAACCTGATATTAAACTTCTTTACCTTGAAGACACAGGGTTTTTAGCAGTGTAACAGTTAAAGAGCATAAAATATTCATGTGTACTATTAACTGCACTGTGACATTCAACATAGAAAATATTCCTTTAAATAAAAGGCACATTTTCTTTAAATCAATACAATATTTTTAAGATTGTGGAAAAAACATATATTCTTCCTCTTCAGTCAAGCTCATTAAATTGCAGCCCATGAGAAAGGCAAATAATAAAATATACTCTAAGCAGTCAGTTAACTGATAAAAAACTGACAGCACCATCAGAGTTGTAGTCCATAGTCAGGTGTGTGGTAATCCTCTGAATCAAAAATAAACTGAGTGCTGGAGATGCAGACACTCAAAAGATGTGTGTGACAGAATAACTGATTTCAAAACTCATGGCCCCAGCAGAACAAACAGGAGAAAGCTTCTACAGAAAGATTTAAAATTAGACAAAGGCAGGGATGAGAAACATACTTTGCAATTGCTATTAAGGCATCTCTCCTGGACTCAGCAAAGCTCACGTCTTCAGGGGAAATGATTGTAACTTTTTTTAAACCTTCCAAAACCTGAAAAAATACAAAGATTGAGATATATAAATCCAAAGCATTTTTTACTATGTTAAATTTAGATATCAGTGCACAGTGAGTTCAATCCTGTACAAAAGAACCAAGCAGGCAGCAGAGTTTGGAGTCTCAGGAGGAGTGACCTTCACACCTCTGCCCCTGGACCAACATCCCATAGCAAAGGGATAATTCAACCTCTGGATTTTCCATTAACACTACTAAAGCACTAATTATCAGAAACTATGGCAAGCTCAACTCATGATGATTTTCTGTACATTAGCATTCAAACCCCTTTGACAAAGACCTTTAATTATGATCATTATTATTTATGATTATTATTATTTATTTGATTTACTGTCACAGGTTTCACTCAAAATGCCTTGTGCCCTCTTCTCATTACAATGATCCTGTTTTCTCACCTGTTGGAGCCTGCCCTTCAGCAGAAATCTTGGAAGGGCCCCAAGAGCTCGTGAAAAGCCACAACGAATCATTTCCTCTGCATTTTGTAGTTCTGAAACGTACTGTGTCACCAGCTCATCTGGAAAAAATACAATTACAGAGTGAAAAGCAACCACCACATCATTATCATTTCATATTTGGCTAAGGAAAAAAAAAATAAGGAAAAGATGCCCTAAACAAAGCAGCTGGAAAAAATTTTAATTTGTTAAACTAAAATGCAGAATACCTTAGTTTTCTACAGGAAAAGGATAAAAATTTTAAGATGTTCACTTTCACATGAATGAATTCATATTTTCTGCCTAAAAATCTGACTTTGTATTTAGACTAAGTCTACTATTTCAGAGAGAGAAAAGACAAACTTCTCAATTTAAAGAGTTGTTTTAGACATCCAGATAAGTATAAGAACAAATTTCTGGGTAAGCACAAGGGAGCAAGTTCTTTTTATATTTATAGGTCACTATTTTCTGTCATTGGATAAGTGTTCTGTGTTAGGCAGGAGTCCTCTCTAAGCACACACACATCACACCTGAACAGTGAGATAATTTCAGACCATTTTTTCATAGAGAGACACAAATGAAGTTGGGTGTTTTGGAGGAGAAAACTCAAGAAGAAATTCCCCCTTTGGTTCTGTGTGCTGGCACAGGACCCAGCAGGGACAGTGGCCCTACAAACAGCAGCACAAGAATAAACTCAGCTGGGAAAAGGAGCCTCACCAAACATTTAAAGTGCAATCAAGTTAAAAATTAGGGTGTAGGAAAAAACAAAAAGAGAAAAAGTCACTTCTGCTGCAGTCTTTTTCTCAGACTTACAGACAATACTTTCTTTACCTGATTTTCCACATTAAACTCTCCTGTAAAATGCAGAGAAAAACAAAAGTACTCCAGAAAAGCTTCTCCAAGACAGCTGCAATAAACACAGCTCTGATTCAGACAGGAGCAAGGTGGTCTTATCAAACCCTTTACTGGAGAGACACTTTTTAATCCTCAAAGAAAAAGAACCAGAGATCCTGGGAAGATTACATAATTGTGCCACTGCTTATTGTAATCTAAGGTTTAAATGGTTGAGCAATGTTTGCTAGAGGAAGAAAGAAGAGTTGCCATAAGAAACTCCCCATTCATCACAATTCCTGAGTGTTTCTTTGAAACCCAATGCAATGGACAGGCCCCAGCTTGTCCCTCCCATCACAGGCCAGGCTCCCTGGCCAGAGGTGAGCAATACCTGCAGATAACAACATCTGTTATTTAAAACTTTCCAAACCACCAGGGTGTTAAGAGTCCTGAGGCCATAGGAAGATGCAGTGTTTGCTGTGACAGCAAGAAGATCTTAAACACTGAGGCTGTTTAACTTAAGATTGCCATTTTGACATGGCAACAAGCAAACAAGCAGCTCTTCACTTACAACCACTCAGTAATTACAGTGGAAAGTGTCATGCAAATGTTAATATTCTTCTAAGAGCCTTCAGCTGCATAAACCAACAGGGCCTATGAAGTGTCTATAATATTAATTCCACACAACCCATCCTGAAAGAATATTAAAAGAGAAAGTCAGCAAAACCAAACCAGAACACATTAAGACAGGAAAAGCAAAAACAAGGAGATCAAAACAGAGGCAAAAGTGGTGATTCAATAAAACTGCAGCCTTATAAGGGCAGGTTCAGAAAATCAAATTGCTAAAGCACCTTTGATTGGTGCTTTAATTTTAATCATCAAACATCAGTGAAATGCTGGCTGAATTTTACCAAAAGCCTTTTTTTTTCACCCCTAATCATGTCCAGACCTGCTTTAACTGATTTATCTAAGGCTCCTGCACTGCAGCTTCCACACATACCCACATCCATCACACACTGTGGGGAGGACTTTCACTACTGGATTTCAATCCCACAACAGACAGAAATGAAATGTATTTATGATAACATATGAAAGTTTTATCAGTACAGAGATAAAATACAGCCTTTTTTGATTTTTTTGTTTTTTAAAAGATGTTTGCACATGTAATGGCACTTCTGCTATTATGTGTGGAGCAGGGTCTGGTGCAGTCAAGGCCAAATAAAAGGGTACTCAAGATGGAACTCACCAGAGAGTTTTCTAGAACAGCAAAAACTGCCAATTCACAATTCTATTGTGAAAGTCCAATGATAAATTCTGTCTGTGTCTACAGATTTCACCTAATTGTGTCCCTAGACCATCATGGCCACATTGCCATGGTACCTTCAAGCACACAGATGAAGTTAATCTAAAATCCAGGAAGAAACAATGAGGCTTCAGAGGGCCTGAATTAGTACAGAAACATCAGCAGCAGCCTGTGCTTCCAGCAGATCCCTTCTCCCTGACTTGGGCACCTGCCTGACTTTTCCAGTCCACTTTTACAGAAACTTGAAACTTTATCCTTACATAAAATTTGACCTATCAATATTTCAACTCATTTTTAGCTTTTTTTGCTTTGACTCAGCATTTCCTCCTCCTGCCCAGCACGTTCTGGTTTTACACATGAGCCTTTCCTGAGGTTGTGGGGATTTTATCTGCCTTGGTACCATATCACATCTTCCCATGCTGCCCACAAAGAATCTGGCAGGCAGGACCAAACTCCAGGAAGGAAAGGGCTATAAAGGGGTTTGGGTTTGTTTGGGGTTTTTTTTTTGACAAAAACACAGAGATTTAGCACTATATAAAGTATTTTAAAATCAGGATAGGCTGCTTTTATAGTTCAGCCCTAATGTCTTTGGGGCATAGACTGCATGTAAATACATATGTGATCGATATCAAGTTTGTTTTGGGAACAACTCTCAGACAAATAAATAATAAGGTATTTTGTAACCTGATTTAATAATGGCAAAAAATAGAAAAATAAATCAATATTTTCTTAAGAATATGTAAATTCACTGTCATATTTAGAAAAGCAGGAATATAAATGTTGTTATTCTTAAAATATTTATCTGTACAATTCAGCAGTTTGTCTCTGATGGACATGATACAATCTGATCTTAAAAACAGGTACAAGAAAAGCAGTATAAAAAAAGATGCTGATTCATATGCCCTCAAGAGAAGTTTAAGCTTCCTCCAGTACTGCTGATCCAAATACAAACACCTGAACTGACACATGCACATTTATCAAAACTCTGGGTGTCATTTTCTATCCTTTTCTTATCCCTTAGCAATTGTTCTGTAAATCAGCCATGATCTCTGGCAGAGTTTATCAAAATAGGAGGTGAAAAAGATTCACTTTGTTAAAATTTAGGATTTTAGGAACACATAATCTTTGTTTTACAGTATGGAATAGAAAAGCAACATAAATTTGCCTTGTATTCATTATGGTGGTACCTTCTGTCCACCTCCAGCCTAAAGCCCTGAGACATTTCCTACACTTTTCAGACAATTTTCAGCTTTTTTTTTTTTCATTTTTTTTTCCCTGAAGAATTTTCAGTTCCTTTAAAACCAGTGATGCTCCTCCCCATTCTGTGCAATACCTCCAAAGTGCAAGTTTGGTCCAGCCTCTATGTTAAACATGAATCATTACCCTGCAGAGCTGGATCAGCTTCTCCCCTCTCGTTGATGTAAAATTCATTGCACAGAGCAGCCAGAGCAGACACTGCAGACTCCTGCAAAAAAAAGCACAGAAATACATTTACTCACCTCATACGTTCTCAGAATTTTTAAGGAAAAAGAGAGTGGATTTAAAAAAAAAACCAACCAAAAAAACTCCTTTCAGATACTGGCATTTCCTTTCTTATTATTTCTTTCCAATACTGCTTTAGTAAGGAAACTTATGTAAGGAAAAAACAGATTTTAATCTTATTCCTTCAATATGAGCAGTAAGCTAAATTGGTATTTAAGACAATAACAGTAATGTATGAAATGTATTTTCAGTTCAGATAAAAGACCTCCAGGATGACCCAGCATTACAAAACACACAAGTCATTATTTCATCTTCCACACACTGATACCAGACTGACAAACCAACTCTATTTACCCAGGGAGCTACAGAAAGGAAACCCAAAAATATCATGGACTGAAGGTTAGAAACAAAAACCCAAACATTCAGGATCACAGGCTTTGAGTCCTGATCTTAACTGGTTTAGAAAAGGTGAAATGATTGTGTATTACACCTGAACCTCCTCATTTTCAGTGGTTTCAGTTACTCATACAGAACACAAAACAACTCAGCTATGTCAGAAAGCACATCATAGCTTTTCTCATGGAATTTATGGCTGAATTATACTTTTCAGCTGATAATATAATGTTACCCAAAATTATAATAAATTTGAAAGCACACAAAAGCTATGCATTGTTCACTTCATGTTAATAGCAACAATACCTATTAACACTCATGTTCTCCAGGTACAAGAAATCTCCAATGTAACAGAGAAATCCTGCCCAGCTGATTCATTCTGCCCTCAAAGACACCTCAGACAAGTTCTCTATGCAAAATCAAGGACTTGAAAGAAAACCAACACTTACCTAAACAATATTCTAACTACCACAGGCATTATAGTAGCAAAATATGCAGAATTATCAAACTTCTGTAGATCAGGGACCTTTAAAGGCCAAATTATCCAAGTTCTGCCAGGGGCAGGGATGCCTGGGACCAGACCAGACTACTCAGATATTTCACTTTCTAAATTAAATGTTTTTCACCTTAAATGTATGAAATTAAACTGGAAAAGAATACTGTATATCAGAAAAAAAATTATTTCTTTTCAATATCTTAAGCATTGCCCTTAAAATTATTTCTCTCTAAAACAGGAACAGAAATAAGTGAGAATTGCCATTTACTAAATACATTTTGCTCAGCTTTAACTGATGTTTACCAAACAAGTTAAATTTCTCTACAGCCTATAATTAATTCTTCTAAGCTTTAGGTTTAGAAGTTCCAGTTATAAGACATACCAGCACTTTGAATAAATTATTAATGCCAAAAAAGAATTCAAATTTCTTTTTTTAAATTTCCTTCAGTGATTTGGATACACTCCAGTCTCCTTTGTCTCCCAAGGACAACTTTAAAAGATGAGCTGTGACCTATGAGCTATTTTATTTAATAAAATAAAAAGACCTGAAATGTCTCTTTATTTTATTACTAAAACCTAACCCTATGAACACAGTATATTAAATTCAGATTCTCTGTAAGCTCCAGCAGGGCAGACAGAAATTGTCTTTATAATTCAGCAGAGGCTTTAAGAGCACAAGATCAAACTGCCATGGGATTTCTTGGGAAAATTAAGGCAAATAACTGGAGGTGTTAGGGTGATGTAAATAAAACAGCATGAGACATATCCATCAATGGATTTAATATTCACAATCAGAGCAGCCTGAGAACACAGAAAAAGGATTTGCAGCAGAGTTTAATGGAAAATTTAAGCTGCTTGTCCTGAGTAACTCTGATAACTCACACCAATGCTCACAGAGCTACCAAACCCTCAGTACCTGTGGACATCATCCAGAGCATTTTTAATTCTCACAAGAGCTCTCTGAAATCACACATATTACAGGTACACCAAAACAGAAGCAAAACACCCTCTGAATGTAACCAGAGAGCCACCAGGGAGTTCCTTCCAGCACCATCAGTGACTCCTCACCCTGTCCAGAGGTACAGACAAGAACATCCTTGGGGTAACTGCTCAAATATTAATCAGAAAGGTCCACTGGAATCTTGAGGAATTCAAAATGTATTTTTTTTAAACACCCCTTCTCACACATGTAAGAAACAAGCATTCAAGAACCAATAAGATCCCATGGAAAATCCACCAAAGGAAAACAAGAGTATTTCTAATTCTGTTTTTAATGTGACCACGTGAAGGAAGAGAAATTACTGTACCTTTATATGCTGTCGTGCAGCACTGGAAACAAGAGTGAGATGTCTTAGACTGTCATTTATTAACCACTGCCAACCTCCTGGAACAGCAAGGAACATAAACAGTTTCAACTCTTCTGACTTTCTGAACTTCAACATTCTCCAGTTAATTTTTCCATAGCCCAGCAATTATATAAATCAAGCTGTGCCTTTGCTTTTCCAAATTAAAGAAGGCTCTGACTCCCAGTACAGCTACCCCAGCCTGGATTACCATGCCCACAGTGAACACCCCGTGCCTGGTGATGTTGAATACTGCACATTCTATTTATTGGCAAGTTAAAAGCTAAAAACCAAATCTTCAAATTTCAATCAGCATCTGCTGCAGCATTTGTCTATCTTTTTGGTATTTTTTAATGGGTTAGGCCACCACTTTCTTTGAAAAGCATCATTTGTTAATGTTTTAGTTTAATGAACAGTTGCTACAGTCATGCAAGGTTATTTAAAATAGGACCTACCGATGATTGGATCTCCTCTAAAGGGCATTTTTGATAGTGACAACTTTTCAATTAAAGTGCAGACTGTAAGAAAATAAGTTTGATGAGAAGATAAATACCCTTCCAAAAAAGAGAAATTGTAGCAAATTTGAAGAGACAACCACAGGAAGTTACATTAGCTATAATTTTAAATTTAAGAATATTTACAAATAGATGTTCCAAATAAGAGAAATTAAAAACTGAAAGGAAATTACATTTGTACAAAAATCACTACGATGCAGTAACTGTCCTCTGACATGAGTTAGTCCCATCATTCATGCAAATCCCTTGTTTGGTGGGATGTTTTCCCCCTGTGCCATTCAAGATGTGCATGTCAGCCACAATTTTTCTGCTGTACAGTCTGGAAATGGCAGGGTAGCATCAGTGACAGTAAAACAACTGAGACAAGGATAATACTACAGCCACTAAAAACTATTCAAATATATAGGACAGGTTTTCCTACTTCTTCTTCACATTGTTTTTGAACCTCCAAGGAGTGGCATTTGTTCACTGCACAGAGCTGGGAGCTATGAAACTGGATACAGCTTTATTTCCTTTGATACTTGGAATACATGAGGACATCCTTTTAATAATAAATTCCTAATTATTTTTAATATATGAACTTCGAAGAGTTCTATGCTTACAAACCCACTTTGAGAATTGTGGTTTTTTTTAACTGTTTTGAGGCTTATTTTGGGGAATGGAAATTAACACAGTAAACACTGAAAATTTTCTATCCAACAGATTTACTGTATTGCTCAAATGAAAACTCAGCACTTGGGGAATGCCATTATCTTTCACCTCCTGGGGTTCAGTTCAAATAAATGAGATTGGTATAGTTCCATCTCACTGACTGGCTGCTTTAGAGCTGGTGGAGAGGAGGGAAAGGACAGAAGAAGGTGCTGTATAAAGTAATGCCAACGTTTTGCTTTCCTCTCCTCCCACAACTTGATTTTTGACTCTTCCTCTGGGCTCTGCACACAGTTCATCATTTTCATTTATAATCAACTTACTGGGCTCCAAATCTACTCTTGAACTCGCTGCTCCTCACTATGGCAGTGTTACACAAAATCCTCTCAACACTGTGTGTCAGCTTCTCTGTGCTAATATTTATTCACAGACAAGGTTAAGTGCAATGTGACTAAACCAAGTCTCTTGGGGTTCCTCCTTAATTCTCTTTGCTCTATTGTGGTTGAGACCATCATCTTCATTAGACATGCAGGCAATTTGTGGAACATTTTCAATTGTTCTCTTACTCCACCTACACAGTTGTATCATGCCAAAATACTGCCACTTGTACTTCTCCAAAACCATGACATGTTCAGCTGCTTAGAAGTGAAAACATATCAGAAAAAAACCCATTCCTTCAGTTTGCATTTTCCTGTCATACAGCTGTAACCTCACTCAAATCCCCTGGCTCTTCCACCTCAGTACTGAAGCTCTTTTACCCATGAGGTCTGGATGGCTTCAGATCTTCCAAGCTGGAATCTGCTTTGCAGCACTTCCTTCACTCAGCTCACAAGCAGGAAACCAAGTTGGCATCATTTCCTCATCCACCCAGCCTACTTCTTCCTCCAACACCCTTCCTTTTTACAGCATATAACAATCTGCAAAATCCATCTTTTCTGTGATGCCACACTCCCCACAGACTGTTGTTTATATGATCTTTATGCTTCACTTCTGCACACACTCTTGTTACGATAAAATCATTATTTCCACCATGGCTTCTGTCTGAAAGTGCAGATTATATCTATTCTGGAGAGGAATCTGAGTAAATCACTGAAGGAAGACAGTTCAACCCTAAAAAAAACTTCCCTGTGTGCAACAACAGAAGGACACAGTGTGACAGAGAGCCCAGAACCATCTCCAGCTCTTACACAGAGCTATTCCAAGTGTATTGGCACTCCATGTCCTGGTGCACCCATCTGCTGATTGGCCTCCAGAGTTCCTAATTTTTTAATTACTGAGCAGACTCAACTTATACATTCAACACAACATATGCAAAATGAACTGGAAACATGTAAACAGCCAGATTCCTCAGGGCACCTCCTGTGCTGTCCCACCCCAGCTGTGGTACTTACCAGCCGGTCTCATCAGTTCTCCTCCTAAACCCCTGCAAAACAGAAACAGCCTTCAGAGAACAACCCACCACAGGTGACCTGAGTGCCCACAGTGAGGCAAAAGCACCTGGAAACCATTTCAGAATGAAAGCAGAGCACAAAATACCTGCAGTTTTGTATTTGATCAGCTCTGCTCCCTTTTAAATCAACTTTTCTTGACTTCAGCACAATTATTGCAAACCTCTCCTGAATATTAAGCTTTCTTCTTGCAAAAATGCACTCCCAGTCTTCCTTATCTTTAATGTGAATAATAAAAAGACCATCAAGTTCCTTCTGCTTTTCTTTTCACTTGCTTCACAAACATTCCAAACCCATGAGACTGGCCAAAGGACTTTCCAGTCTCTACCAGATTCTGATTTCCACAAGTGAAAAGAACTACAAGCAATTTTTTTAATAAAATCATAATCTCTGCAAAACTAAATAGAAACTTCCCTTCCCAGTTCCCATTTTCACATATGTTAACTGTTTTCCTCTCCTGGTGAGATTTATCACCCTTCTCCTTTCCTGCTCAAGTCCCCTCCCAGGTGATTTTGTGTTTATCACCACAAGAAACACATCAGAAAAGGGAGAGAAACAAATGGCTCAAGCTACTTCAGACCTTCCTGAGGAAAAGGTGTGTTCCTCAAGGATGTTTCACCAGCTCAGACCTCAGCCCAGTTCCTCTGTCTGAACATGAGCCTGACCAGCAACAGCAGAGGGAGAAGAAAATCTGAATGGGCAGAAATTGGGGAGAGGGAAAAATATCCTGGAAATGGCAGGGTCTGTTTTCACTCTGTGGCTTCTCCTGGCTGTGGGCAGAGACTTCTTTCTCCTCACCCTGCTGAGCACTGTCTGCTGCTTGTCTGGATCCCCATCCCCAAGGCACTGCCTGAGGTGTTTCACTCAGTGTCACCCTCTGTGACTTCATTGCTCCATTTTGTGAACCTTTGACCTCCCCTTCCTTTGGATATTTCTTCCCTTGACTCCTTATTGTCTCACTTCACTTCTGCTGGAATATTTCCTCCCTGAGGTGTGCCAAACCCTTAATCACCTGTTTGCATGTCCATGCTCTGGCAGAAACTCCCAGCAAGGAGAGCAACAACAAAGGCTTTTTTGTTTATTTGCTTGTTGTTTTTTGTTTATTTTAAACATTTTCTTCCATCCTCTCCTCCTCCCTCCCCACAATAAAATTAGTAGCTGTGCTCAGAAGGCCAGCTTAGCAATCCTAACAACCCTTACAACTTTGTTCTCCAATTTATCCCTTTGTATGAGCTTCAAAAGCCTGAACATTTTAAACACATTTTCCCATTCCACACAAGGAGGTCCCTTCTGCAATATGCTCTGGGTTTCTGACTGCTCAACAATTTCATTGGTGTTTCAGGAAACACAGAGATGCCAACTCCACAATATTCTCATCTGCCATAGGTCAGCATTTCCTTTAATTGAGAAACTTTTGCTTTCCACAATCAATATATATTAGGCTTACTTTATTAATCTCCAGCTCAGTTTATCATTGTAGGAAGCAAGCACAGATTCTACATCCTCATGCTGATAAGGTCTGTGTATTGTCTACCCCACCCTCCTGCCATGCTGTCTGCTCTCCAGCTTCTAAAAAAATTTAAATCAGAAAACAAAAAAAGTGATGCCAGGAGTCGAGACAGCGGCAAAAACAAGTGACTGATGTGGCAAACCTTCCTTCCTCTTCCACACTTCTTTTCCCCTTTATTTTGCCTTCACCCATTCCTTGCCTTTTGTCTGTTGCCTTACTGCAAATGAGTATAAAATAATCACCTTGCAAATGTGTTTGGTGTGCAGCAGAGTCTGCTGATGAAGGGATTCAGATATGGACAGTTCTGCTCCAACTACAAAGCCAGAACTGACTCACAAAGGCTGCTCTTCTCCATTTCCTTGCACTGCCAAGGAGGAAGTCAGGCCACTTCAAGCTGTGCTGATGGTAATAATTTGAGTGTTATCCCTTCCTCTGGCGTTTCACCAACTCCATTTAATTCCAGAGTTTGGAGCCTCTCTGAGGATTGTTGTCCCCATGCAAGAATGCAGAAAGGTGACAGGGATTTGCAGAGCAACTTTTCTACGTGGCACAAACTCCAGTCCAATCCCCCTTGGGTGGCACCATGACCTGTGTGTGCTCCTCTGCAAAGCTTCCCGAGCAGGATCTTGTCCAGACTCTCTGTATGTCCACCAACAGAGCTCATTTTTTCCCCCTTTCCACAGCTCATGCATATTTCACTTTTAAAAACCAATAATTCTATCGTAATCCAAGATCTTTCCTCAGTGCTTGGTTTGTCAAACATGATGCACATCTTTTTATTATCTCACTGCAGAGTATTTCACTAAATTAAAAAGATACGGATCTACCTAATTCAGAGATTCTGAATTTTGCTGTACAGTCAGTATTCTTTATTTTTTATTCCAAAGACACATCCACAAGTTGCATCACATTATTAGATGTACCTGTTTCAAGCTTTAATTATTAATTCAATTTGCAAATTGACTGATGCAGTGCCCAGGTTCCACAAGCTCCTAAGCATTCCTTCGTGTGTGCAGTTCCACAGCAATGCTTCTCTCCTAGAAACATCCTGGGATGAGTCACAATTTACATGTGGAAAATAAAATATATAATCCCTTGCAGAACTGACAAATTAACATTACTGACCTAAGACTGACAGTACCTATTTTATAATTACATTGGTTTGAATCAGAACCAGTGACAGTGCTGTTCCCAGGGCATAAAGAAGTTCAAAGTACTTTTGGGGATTTATTTTTTAAAATTATTTAAAGCCTGCTGCTTTTTGTGAGAAAGCCAGAATTCCCTATTAAGATAATAAAAAAACCAGTAACTGAAGCTGTTTAGAATTGAACAGCATCTATGTTTTCACAGATATTCAAATCTGAAGCTTAAAGTACTGGAATAGCTGAAGAGATTCAGTTGTAAATACTGGATTTTGGGAAAGCTGAGAACACATATTTCACCTCCACATGAACAGCAACCAAGCACTTTCCTTGGGAACTCTTTGTCCCAAACAGAACTGAGGTATCCTTAAAGGCTGCACATTCCCTGGGTTTTGCAGCTACAGAACAGCTTTTTCAGAGGGTACATAAGGGGGAAAGAGAAACCCCTGAGCACAGCTGAATAGATTAACAAAACTTTCGTGGCCAACCCTTCAAGATGCACAGAATAAACCACACTAAGATGAGAACCACCAAGTTTTAGGCTACTGTAAATTCATATGCCATGATGTATTATAACATCAGAATGCTACTTTGGAAGTAAAAACTTTCCCAGTGACTTCAGTTGGTAGCAGAAGAATTTCACTTTACAACTCTTCAGAGAACAGTGCAGCAGATCTCACAGAGCCATCCAGGTCCTGGATGCATAAAATCACTTGAACTTGGAAGAACTGTTAAGATGAGCTTTGCTGCAAAGCTGGAATTCTTTGCTGATTAAGCTCATCTGCCTAAAAAAACCTCTTTTAGGCAGATGAATGCCAAGAAACACATTTGCCCTGAAACCATCAAGATTAGTTACAACCTTAAAGGTCTTTGAAATGAGACGAGTTTCTCTTTTGCCCAGCACCTGTCAACACCTGCAGGCTCCCTTACTCTGCTGGAAAAGCCGAAACTCAGAAGGTGCCGGTTCAACTGACACTGGCTGCTACTCCAAGCTCCTAAATCTGCTGGGCTGCCACAGCTGACGTGCTCCACACCCAGCCAGTGTCTCCAGAGGCTGCAGGGATGAGCTCATGGCAAGGCTGGGTGTGCAGCACGTCGCAGGCACCGCGCTGCCCGGCGTGGGAGTCGCTGACGAACATCCCGACACATCCAGCTCGGATGGAACCCTCGAGGGCCAATAAACACAACATCTGCTGAGACACAAAAGTGCACTGCAACCACCTGCAGGCAGCCCAGCACTTCCATAGCCACTCCTGAGCTCCTTCTGGGCATTCAGGCCTCTGGTATCAGAATCAGAACTGGCTACGAGGAAGTGAAAATGTATTCTGAGCATCTGTTCAGCTGAACAGCCAGGAACTCAAGTCTTGTCAATAGAGAAGTCTCTCAAGAACCTCAGACCAGATGAAGCAGTGTCAGAGAACCTTAACACAACTACTATCAAAATACTCTTTTCTTGAAGACTTTTCATATTATTGGATCACAGGATTATTTAGGCTGGAAAAGACCTTTAAGATCATTGAATCCAACCACTGCCAAGACCAACCTGATCCTTTTAACATGTCTTTTAAATGTGTTAAAACCTTTTAAACACATCTTTTAAATCTAGGTTTTCACAATGGTAAAAAACAGGGTTGGTGACTGCACCACTGCCCTGGGCAGCCTGTGCAAGGGCTTCACAAACCTTTGAGAAAAGTGGTTTTTTTCCAGTTCTATTGGTGCAATTTAAGGCCATTTCCTCCTTCCTATCACTTGTTACTTAAGAGAAAGAGTATTGAGAATGAGTCCAAGATCTCAGATGCACAACAGAAAGATCTGCTACAAAAAAAACAGCTACTAACCATGCTGGTGCAGTGGGAGCAGAATGGAAATCAGGCTGACAAGTGACTCTGTGCTCAAACCAGCAGAGTGATTTCCTAACTCAGGTAACAATCACAACAGATGCTGCAAGTTTTTCATCTTAGGTTTTTATACATAAAAGTATCATTTAAAACAAATAAAACACAGCCCAATTTTTGGAACTTTACAACCTGTACAGCCCTAAACAGGCACAGGAGGCAGATGCTCTACAGGGCATGGTTTGCATAACCCCCACACAGAAACCCAGAAACTCCTGCACAACCCACAGCTGGAAGTGCACATGCAAATGCTCAAACCAACCAGCTCCTCCAGACAAACCAGTGCATCACATGTGTCAGGATCAAGGATAATGGCAGGAAGTACACACTGATGTGCCTGGACTTGCAGGCTCCTTTGTACTATGGCAAACCCAGAAAGGACTTCTGCAGGAGGACAGAAAAATACATATATTTTTAAAAAAAATGGTAATAGGGTAGAAGATGGGATTTTCTACAATGAGCATTAATAAATTTGAATCCTTGAATGCTTCAAGGATGTTCAAAACTGAGATTGACTGCAGTATAACTCAAAACTGGACTGCGTAAAGGATGATTTATGGCCATTTTTCAAAATCAGGTGCAAGAACTGCTAAACAAAGAAGGATGCTACATGTTTCCATTACAGCACTTTGGCTTTCTCTCCTTTGACTTGAGGTCCTTATGGATTCAACAGAATCAGACAATCAAGAAACTGATGACCCATCTTCCAGCTTAAAATTTATAAATTGAAACTTTGTAAAATTTATTTTTAAAAACCCAAAATCCAGCATTTCTATGCTTTACTTCCTTTTCCATTTCTCAGAGAGCAAAAAAATTCCCTAGAACTGCTTAATCCAAGCATTAAAATCCCTTCAGTCCCTGACAAGACTGTTTAGTGGCCAGAAGAAAGCAAAATATCTAATAAACAGTTGAGACATGTGGCCAGATGCTATTTCTTAATACAGTTTAAAAACCTGAAACACAAATAAAAAACACAGGTTTTGAACATTCCTCCAAGATGTTGTTAACACTGAAAATTCCCAGTAGCAATTTCTCAAATGGAAATCTTTGGAATATTATGTGCAATAATTACTCATCATGAAACAAGTTTGGCTTGTTTCACTAAATGCTTGCCCAGCAACACTCAAATTGTTGGTTTGTTTTTATAACCTAGTTTATTTTTCTTGTCCCATTTTAAAATACTTGATGCATAGTGATATTTTACAATATGGATTAGGGCAGACATCTGTGTCTCAGCTAAGTATGAGAGCAAATCAATCTCACTTGGAGTTGAATTAGAACTCTTACCTAGAACAAAAACATTTCTGTAGGCACCTAATAAATACCATTAAGTGCAAGAAGTGCATATTATGACAAAAACAAATTACACCCAAGCTCCACCCTGACATTAAAGAATTTATGGAAGCCAAGAGAGCCACCCACAAAGACATGAATATACAGTATCAGCACTAAGCCCATCTGCCAGCCCAAGCTCACTCGGGGCTGCAAGTGTCACATTTCTCTGGATAACCCATCAAGAAGTAAATTTTATCAGTTTTTCAGAAAGTTTCATGATTAAAAAAACTTTCATAAAAATTCTTTAACCTGTAATTAAGAATTACATAAAAAAACTAGTTCAGGTTGATTGTTTTCAGGTAAGGCACGTGTGAAGAAGTGAACTAAAAATTACCAAAAAATGTCAATTAAAAGAGGAAAAAGCCTCACTTGCATAGAGTTACTAGGGTATACAAGTCATTATGGTTTGATTTCCTTAAATTTAGAAGCAAACACACATTTTAATTCACATTTACTTAACAGTTCCTTAAGCAATATCCCTTAATTTCCTGGAAGCTTCAACAAATAGGAAATGAAAAACAACTTAGTGAAAACTCATTTACATTTTCTTTGTCGCAAGAGTTGAAAAATTGCCCTGAACCTTTTGCAATGCTCCTGTCCTGCTTGTCACACAGGTTAAGAAAGGAAATGGGGAATGGGAGAAGGGGAATGGGAGAAGGGGAATGGGA